>NC_069501.1:610463724-610763724 GCF_027579735.1 Bombina bombina | reverse complement strand
TCCCACAAGTAAGGATGACGCCGTGGACCGGACACACCTATGTTGGAGAAATGTAAGCTTTTTGCCGCAGTGTATAGGGCCCATTCTCTTGTGACAACCTTCCATTTTTTTAAACATACATACCATAAAGCTCAGTTTTGTAGATTAAACATACAATTCTGGATACAAAATAATTCCTGTTCAGTTGCTCTGTATTTGTATTATATTGGTTTACTAAATATTTACCCCTAGACAACACCTACACACTTCACCTCATTATTTACATACTTAACCTCAATGTCATTAGGAGGTTCTCATGAACATAAAAAGGAGGCCTCAGTTATATCTACCTTATCATTATTTGGTTCTTTATTATCATTGTATAAATATGTTTTATCTAGCAAACTTTATTGGTATCTATTGCCCTAATTTACACCTCACGTACAACCAACCCTACTTGAAAGTGCGTGGTTACTTGCGTGATACATATTACAATTTTCTGGCCAACCTCCCTTTTAACATAAACTTTTCTCATGCTAAAAAAGTCTGCCCCTCCCTTCACCCCCTTTTTAACTTATACCGTTAGAGATTAGGAGCCTATAGTTGATCCAGCAACATCGAGAAGCATCAATCCCGGGTAAATACACTAAAAGAGACTATGGGGCAGTGGGCGGCGTTGCACCAGCAGCTCACAAGAGCTGCTGGTGCAATGCTGAATACGGCGAGTGTATTGCTCTCCGCATTCAACGAGGTCTGGCGGACCTGATCCGCACTGTCGGATCAGGTCCGTAAGACCTTTCATAAATATCCCCCTATAACTCAGCTATGTTATAACTAAGTTAGATCACAAGTTCACAAATGTTGTATACTGTTATAATGACCTTATATTGTTATTCACAGATGCCTGTCATCCTTATAATAAGTGGTACATTTTGCTTCATAGAAGTTAAACATATGAGTTACACTACTACTGGCCATTGTTATGTTTGCTATGTTTATTGTACTGTTCCCTAATTCCCTGAAACTCCCAATACTTTGCAAAGTTCATCATCCTAGTTTAAAGAGAGTTGCACCACCACAATCTTATATCCCACTTAGCCTGCTTCACATTGTAATGAGCTTATTCTACCCTTGTGGCATGGATATTGCAATTCAGCTGGCTTCATATAACATAATGCGTATGATTGCTTTTTGAAGTGCTTCTCCAGGAGTCACAAAGTTTAGGAGAAAGAGCCCCCCCACACACACAACTCTAAGCGGTGGTTATCCGCTGAATATTATCCCCTTAATATAGCTGTATCATTTATGTGGTTATCATATTTAGAGAGCTTCTGTTTCCTATATAAGTTGGTTCGTAAGTAACCATTGCATTAGCCACTGTTAAATGCTATTACCCATATGTAACAAAAAGAGATTATCTTACTGATAACTATGTGATCTACAACCTTCATTTGTTGAGCAAGATGAAACAGTTTTTTTTCTACTTCCCATTGCAATGTGTTAATGTCAACTTTACATGTAGATTACTGGTTATGTTATTTTATTGTTGTTTGCATGTCAAGAATCTTAATAAATGATTATTAAAAAAAAAAAAACAAACAAAAAACAGTTGATATCATATACTGCAAATAAATATTTAATTTGAAATTCAGAACATAATAACCAGGTTCTGGACACGTTTGACCAGAATCTATAAGTTTTCAAATAAATTATTTGCTCGCAGTATGCACAGGGAATGTAATGATGATTTTAATTGCAGTGTGAAAATTGTGTATAAAGATGTGTGTTTATATGCATTTGTGTGCACGTTACAATATGAAGCAGGTACAGTGGTTGGGTTTCACAGGAGTAGAGTTTGAGAGGAGTCTAGATGCTCACTATCTCAAAACTTTACCAGCCACCACGGCTTTTGTCTCTAATTATTTTCACTATATAAAATTATACTTCTATAACATTGTCATATATTGTGTCTGCTACAGACTTCTTCATGTATTTGTCTAGTTCATTTTCTGCATATGAGCTTACCATTTCTTATTTCTAATTCACATGTTCCCTGTCAAAAATGATGAAATGGAATTTTTTTTTTAAATTAAGGTATTTTAAGCCCAAGATTTTGCAATGTAAGAAACGTGTAAAAAAAAATTCACATTACTACCTGCCAAAAAAATATTATGGTAAAAAAAGGCCTAAAACCTGTAGGGGGGCAGTAGAATTTTTAGTGCCTAGGGCAGCACAAAACCTAAATATGCCACTGCAGGTGAGCCTGTGTGTCTGTCACCGTGTAAGCATGTGAGTGGTTTACTGTGTGAGATTATGCACGTGAGCCAGTGTGAGTGTGTCATTGGGTGAGTGCATGCACATCAGCCAGTATGTGTGTCTTGGTGTGAGTGTACACACTAGTCAGTGTGTGTGTGTGTCACTGTATGAATGTATGCATGTGAGCCAGTGTGTGTGTGTTATGGTTGGAGTGTACACCCGTGAGCCAGTGTGTCTGTCACCGAGTAAGCATGTGAGTGTGTTACTGTGTGAGTGTACACACGTAAGCCAGTGTGTCTGTCACCGTGTAAGCATGTGAGTTAATGTGTGAGTTTACACACTTGAGCCAGTGTGTCTGTTACCAAGTAAGCATGTGAGTGTGTTACTGTGTGAGTGTACACACTTGAGCCAGTGTGTCTGTTACCAAGTAAGCATGTGAGTGTGTTACTGTGTGAGTGAACACACGTAAGCCAGTATGTGTCACTGCAACAGTGTGGAAACCATGTCACTGTGAATGTGTGCATCTAGATGTGATACACTATAAATTCATATGTGATTTAATTAATACAATTAGTACCAGCAATGTTCTTCATGGAGATGAGAAGAAACAGAAGTGCCACATGGCCTAGTATTGTATATACTTGTGTGAAAATGGACATACGATATTTCACTCACATGTAGGAAAGCACCCCTCTTGGTGCAAGTAGGGTTGCCAGCTGTGCATCATAAAAATACCGGACGAGCTATAGGTGATTGGATACGGGACGTAGCTGGGTTAATACAATGTCTCCACAAAACCTTAGGCACCACCCTTGATCCCACCACATATATTTTTCATAACTAAGCAGTTATTTTATCCCCTTGGTTGCCAGTAACACATGTACAGAGCAGTGATGTGATGTGACTGCTAGAGATACACACCTAGCAATTGAACACCCACATGATTGCCTGTAACACATATACTATAAAATGCACAGTGTAACTTCTTTTTGAGCCATATTTCTAATGCATAAAGGCCTAGAAGGCTCTTTACATTTAGCTGACAGGGGTCTTTACAGATTTTACTGGACAGCCTGCTAAAATACTGAACTGCCGGTTGAATACTGGACACCTGGCAACCCTAGGTGCAAGTGTTACAGACAGGAATCAAACAGTCATCCAGTAGACTGGCCTCTGGCAAAGCTCGAACAGCAGGCCAATGGCTCAGGGTAACCGTGTCCCAAAATTCTATTACACAATTAAGAATGATGGATAGTAGCAAATAATGTTTGGCAGCAAGTGGTAAGATCAAAGCTTACTTTAATAAAATTATAAAAAACATAAATTATGCTTACCTGATAATTTCATTTCCATCTGTATGGAAGAGTCCACAGCTGCATTCCTTACTTTTGGGAAATACTGAACCTGGCCACCAGGGCGAGGCAAAGACACCCCAGCCAAAGGCTTAAGTACCGCCCCACTTCCTCATAACCACAGTCATTCTGCTGAGGGAGCAAGGAACAGTAGGAGAAATATCAGGGTGAAAAAGGTGCCAGAAGAATTTTTTTTAATTTAGGGCAGCCCACCAGAGAACATGGGCAGGAGCTGTGGACTCTTGCTATACAGATGGAAATGAAATTATTAGGTAAGCATAATTTATCTTTTCCATCTCAATATAAGAAGAGTCCACAGCTGCATTCCTTACTTTTCGGAAACATATACCCAAGCTCTAGAGTACACGGAATGCTAACAGGAGGGAAAAAGAGAGGCAGACCCAATCTGAGGGCACCACAGCCTGCAAAACCTTTTCTCCCGAAGGCTGCTTCAGTAGAAGAAAAACATAAAACTTGTAAAATTTTGAAAAAGTATGTAAGAAGAACCAGGTAGCTGCCTTACAAATCAGATCCATAGAGGCCTCATCCTTGAAGGCCCAAAAGGAAACTGCTGCTCTCATAGAATGAACCGTAATCCACAGAGGAGGCTTATGTCCCGCCATCTCTATGTGAAATGGATGACACTCCTCAATCAAAAAGGTAAGGAAGTCGAAGAGGCCCTCTGACCCCTACACTTCCCGGAAAGAGAACAAACAGAAAAAGAGGTTTATCTAAATTCCTTTGTGGCCCGAAGATAGAAATTCAAGGTACAAGCCACATCCAAGAATACGTTGTAAACGTTCCATCGACGAAGGAGGATTAGGACATAAAAAAGGAACCACAATCTCTTGATTGATGTTGCGAATTGACACAACATTAGGAAGAAGCCTAACTTAATTTGTAAAACACTCTTAATGGCATGAAAAGCCAGATAAGGAAGGACACATTGCAAAGCAGCAATCACAGATACTCTGCATGCATAAGCAATAGCCAGTAGAAAAGGAACTTTCCGAGACAACAATATTGTGTCTACTTCATGCATACGTTCCAATGGAGCCCAATGCAACACTTTAAGAACAAGATTTAAACTCCAAGGAGGAGCCTAGATCTAAACACAGGTCTTATCCCAGCAGAGCCTTAACAAATGGCTGCACATCTGGAAGCTCAGTGAACCTCTTGTGCAGTAACACAGACAGGGCCGAAAACTGTCACATCAGGGGACTTGCAGAAAGGCCCTTCTCCAGTTCATCCTGGAGAACAGAATAAGTAGGTCCTCCACACCTTATGATAGATGCGACAAGCAACCAGCTTACGAGCTTGATGAGAATAAAAATAACTCTCTCAGAAACCCCTCTATTGGCTAGGACTAAGCGTTCAATATCCACGCAGTCAGCCTCAGAGAATCTAGACAATGATGAACAAAGAAATCTTGGTCAGCAGATCCCTGTGACAAGGTAACTTCCACAGAGTAGATGATAACATCCCCACTATATCTGTGAACCATATACTTTGTGGCCAAGACGGAGCAATCAGTATCACTGACGCCTTCGAGACACTACACTAAGAAGTAGTGGTAACAGCCAGAAAGGATAAAGTAGATTGAATCTCCAAGGCACCGATAATGCATCTGTTAGTTCCGCCTGAGGATCCCTGTACCTCGACCCATATCTGGGTAGCTTGGTATTGAGACGTCATAAGATATTCCTCTAGCAAATTTCTACAAACACTCAGAATGGAGAGACCAATCCCCCGGATGAAAATATTTTCTGCTGAGGAAATCCGCTTCCCAGTTGTCCATACCTGGAATGTGGATCGCTGACAGCAAACAAATGTGGGTCTCCCCCAAACCAGAATCTGAGATACTTCCCTCATAACTAGGGAGCTTCTTGTTCCCCCCTGATGGTTGATGTAAGCCACTGAGGATATATTGTCTGATTGGAAACTGAATAACTGGGACGAATCCAGCAGAGGCCAAGCCTTCAGAGCATTGTATATTGCCCGAAGATCCAAAATGAGGTCAGGAGGGAGCTTTACCTCCTGAGACCATAGGCCCTGTGTGTTCATGGCACCCCAAACAGCTCCCCATCCTGATAGACTCACAACCATAGTCACAATCACACAGGATGGTCTTAAGACAGATGTCCCTCAGGACAAGTGATCCAGATAGAACCACCAAGAGAGCGATTCTCTCTATTGGTTGTCCAGAGAAATCTGTTGAGACAGATCCGAATGATCATAGCTCCACTCCCTCAGCATGCGCAGTTGCAACTGTCTGAGGTAAAACCTGGCAAGGGAAATGATGTCCATGCTGGACACCATGATACCAAGCATCTCCGTACATCAAGCCACAGATGGACTTAAACAGATCTGGAGGGCAAGACGTGTTGAAGCTAGCTTGCAATGTCTCTGGTCTGATAGAAATATTCTCATGTCTATGGAGACTATTATAGTACCCGTAAATTCGACCCTGGTACTTGACACAAGAAAACTCTCTCTAGATTATCTTGCATCCATGGGAATGAAGAGGACAGAGGAGAGAATCCGAATGGTCCACTCTTCGAAAAAAATTCTTGAAGCCGTAGCTAGACCAAACGGAAGGGCAATAAACTGGAAATGCTGGTCCAGGAATGCAACCTTAGGAACTGGAAGTTGTCCTACAGGATTGGTACGTGAAGGAAGCATCCTTCAGATCTATCAAGGTCATGAACTGCCCCTCTCAAATGAGGGGAAGAATGGCCCTTATTGTCTCCATCTTGAACGAGGGGACATATAAAAACTTGCTTAAGCACATTAGGTCCAGAATCGGATGGAAGTTTCCGACTTTTTAGGGACCACAAAAAGGTTTGAATAGTATCCCAAACCTCTCACAGCGATAGGCACTGGGACAATAACTCCCAGGAGGACAAATCCCATACACGCCCAAGAAAGGCTTCCCTCCTTACTGTGTCAGGAAGACAGAAAGAATCTGCCTTTGGGTGGCTGAGACTTAATTCCTATCTAGAAACCTTGAGCTATGACCTCCAGGACCTATGGATCCTGCACGTCTCTGCACCAAGCGACTGAAAAGAGCGACATACTGCCCCTTACATGATCCAGAAGAGGACAGGGGACTGCCCTTTCATGCGGACTTAGACTCGGCAGGCTTCTTGCTCTGCTTGAATCGATCCAGGACTGAGCTGGTTTCCAAGAGCTCTTGGTTTGCTCTGGCTAAGCAGAGGACAGCTGACATGGGCTTTATCAGAACGAAAAGAACGACAATCATCCCTTATACTAGTTCATATACTCTTGTGGTAGGAGGGCACCCTTGCCCCCTGTGACCATGGAGATAATTGAATCCAGGCCTTGACCAATCAAAACCATTCCCTTCAAGGGGAGGAATAAGTCTAGACTTAGAAGTCATAAAGTCATATCCGCAGACCATGACTTCAGCCAGAGCCCAACGGGTCTGAACAGAAAAAGCTGAAGCCATAGCATTCAAGTGAATAATCTGTCACAGATAAAAGAATTAGCAACCTTCAAGGCCATAAATCTTACCTGAGGAGCGTCGAGGGGACCCACCACCTTGATCAAATCCTATAAGGAGTTGCACCAGAAGGTAGTTTCTCCAGCAATCGTGGCAACAGCCGCCGACGGTTGAAACAAATATCCCGTATGTTGAAACATCCTTCTTAACAGAGTCTCCATCTCTTATCCATGGGCTCTTCAAATGAAGAACTATCCTCCAGTGGGATAGTAGTACGTTTTAGCAAAGGTGAAGATAACGCCATCCCATATAAGGACAGAACCTCACAACTCCATTGAGAGACCAGGACCGGGAACAATTTGATAAAGGGAGAAGATGGGAAAAAAGGAATCCATCCCTGTCCCGTTTATTTTTAATAATGTTCGCCATCTAACAGGAGCAGGGAAGGGTAGGCACCACCCTGTCCTCAAACTTTATTCAATTTAGGAATTAAAGGTTCATCAGGCAATATGACCTCTGGAACCTCTGAATTCGCCAAAAACTTCCTTTAGAAGAAAGCGCAAATTCCTAAAACTAAAGTCTGGTTCCTCCGCAGCTGGTGGTTAGAGGCAGCAGACTCTGACCCAGAAAGTTCATACTCTGAAGTCTCAGAAAGAACTTCATCCTTGGATAACCCTATCAGTTAAATCCAAAAAATTATTTGATGTACTCTGGGAAGGAGTGCAATATGTAACCTTTCGCTTGCGCTTAGCAGGGCAAGGTAAAGCATTAAAGCCTGCAGACACCGCCGTCTGAACTGTGCAGTAACGTCTGGTGAAAAAAAGTCCCTCTTCATATGAAGCATCAGCAATGCTATGGGAAAACTGCATGTGTATAGAGATAACAATTTAGGGTACGCACCTCACTGGACGACAACTCCTCAAAGGTGGACAGCCCGGTGGTATCAAACATGTTTGATATTATCACATTATCAAGGCATATGGAACATAATTGAGAGGGGTTACTAGGGCCTCCTCACCATATAAACAGGAATTACTCTTTAGGAATAGAGGGAGTGCCCTCTAAAGTAACAGAATCCTCCATCGCTAGTGCAATAACCGGAGAAGTAGAGAAATAAAACATCACATTTTATTCAAAAAACGGCACCCTTATATCCCAATGGCTGGGGCACTCACCACCTCCTATGACCCAGACATTACAGAGATTTATGACTCCTCTCTGATAGACAACCGGTCAGGAAAGTGGGAATGAATCACATAGTGCACAATGCAGGACTGTCCCTGCTATGAGAGAAAGCGTGACAAGCTTGTAAGCTGCATGGCTCTCAAAGTGAATGTGAAACCTATATATTCCATAACAGCCTATGAGCCCATAACATCTCACGCATAAAGCAGCATAAAATCCAATAAACATATAAGATTATTATTTCCTCCTGTTCAATAATCCCCCTAAGGAGATATTAACCCTTGATTCTATACAGATAAAATGAGTCACACTGTGACCCTGTCTTCTTGCATTATCATACATGTAAAAAATATGAAACGATCTTACCAGAATCCACGCCGTGGAATAGGAACACGGCCCTTCAATTGTGACAGATAGTAGCATCACTTCTGACATGGATTTGAATGAAGAAAGCAGGCAGTGAAACTCATCAACGCTGATTGCCTATGGAGCTGTTAATATGAGTCGGGATGGTTTCGCAGAAAGACTCTCCCTGCATCTCCAGACTCTACCTTTCATCCATGCTCTCACTGAGAGGCTGACAGGATTACTTAAAACTCCAGTCCCATCTTGAAGAGTATTATCCTTCATAAGAGACTACTCCGAAATCTTCTAACACATCTCTGCCAACCTCCTGAGACGAAAGGCAAAGAATGACTGGGGTTATGAGGAAGTGGGGCGGTATTTAGGCCTGTGGCTGAGTGTCTTTGCCTCCTCCTGGTGGCCAGGTTCAGTATTTCCCAAAAGTAAGGAATGCAGCTGTGGACTCTTCCCATATTAAGATGGAAACAGCAACACGTTTCTCAGCTAATACATAGCTGTTTCATCATAGCTGTTCTTCATGTTACATTTTGTAAGAAAAATTAGATGGTAGACATTATGTGGGTACTTGACCTATTTAAAGTTAGGGCTTTTCTTGGGTGGCAAAATCTACTCCTGGCTGTGAAAATACTTTTGCAAGAAGAAGCAGTGGCAGGGTATATAATTTGTTTGGGGAAGGGGCAGCATATTGTATCTTTACCTATGTATCCAAAAATCCTAGCACCAGCCCTGATTTAGAGAGCACAATAGAGAGCATATTTTGTAGTGGTTGCATTTCTCTATACTAATACTGAGGGTAGTTTTATATTTGTTATGTAACTTTTAAACTGAATTAAAAAAAGCTTCTGATTTCTATTGTGTGTAATAATCCAAAATTCAGGTGATGCTGTTAAAAATCCGGTAACACCACTAACGTGAAAGTGCACTGCTTCTATCAAAGAATACAACAATACGAGTGCTACAAGATGGCGGCACCCAGTGTAAAGATGTAGAGCTTTACCAACTGGCTTATGGGTTAAAATAAGAGAGAGGCTTTAAAGAGAACTGCAGGTACAGAAGGAAAAACACTAGCATGGTGGGTACTAATTATGCTACTGTAGTTGTACCCATCAGTTTAATGTCCCTTTAAGGTAATGTCAGATTTTCAAGCAAACTGTCACAAGGATAGAGGGTGGTAATAAGAAGTATTGGAGATCTGAGTACACCGCACACATTAAAAAGGGCACATTTGGGTGAATACTCTGATTAATAAAGTGTGTTCGGGAGGGAGGGAGATGTGGCGACGGGAGGGTCCCCCCCCCCTTTTTTTTTTCTTCTCTTTTCCTTCCTTCTTTTATTTTATTTATATACACCAAGAAAACTACCATTAGGTATGCAAATTAATTTACGTTCACTTATATTTGAAAGTATTAGTTTTGTTTAAAATAATACTCGCTGTTTAGATAGTAAATATATGAATGTCAATTATAAGTTAGAGTATTTAATATACCCGATTATATGTGTAAGGTCAGGCATAACTTATTTTACAACGTCTACTACGTTGAATTCATTGATATCAATATTAATATTATTTGTCTCTTGTATGCGCAGATGTATATTGAGGTTCTGTTAATAATGACGTTGAAGGAATTGTTTGTAAAATATCTACAGAATAATGCCTGTTATTGTTTTCAATTTAATGAAATTGTGTACCGAAATGGTCAATAAATATATATATTAAAAAAAGGGCACATTTGAAGGTTTGGAATGGGTTTGAATGATAAAGTAATGTCTGACACTCCACCAGCAGACATTCCTAGTAAATCACATCTGAGAATAACATTGTAAGGATTGTAGTAAGCAAAAAGATACAATTTTTTTAAATCTGAAATGTATTTAATATATTAGGTTTGGGAAGGGCGATGTGTACAAGTAGAAATATACATTTCATTAAGGGACACAGCAGGGCACAACTACAATAACACAGTTACTACTCACCATAATGCTGTTTTGGCTCCTTTGACTGCAGCTCTCTCCAAAGTCATTCTATTATTTTAGCCACCTTACACAAGGCCTTTTATATATAGGGTATCTAACCATGACGGTGAACCCCTTATGAAACTGCAAACTTCACCAACCAGCAAGTGCAAAGGGTTAAACTAAGAGAAAAGCTCTGAAGAGTTTAAAAAAAAAAAAACAATTGAAGGGTAAAAAAATAACCATTCTGCTGACATTGTGTCCCTTTAAATCAGGGGCGTAACTAGAACCTGCTGGGCCCCAGAGCAAATGCTGTAGCGGGGCCCCCCATTTCAACAGCATCCTTTCTATTTGCAATCAGTATAAAGAGGAGCGTCTTCTCTATGAAGGTAAGTAATCCTTCCCCCTTGACTAGTCTATGCCAGAGGATATGCACAACCTTCCTGTACAAGTATGGTGGCAGGTTTTTCTGTACAGCAACAGCATGGTAGCCATCTTGGAAACTCTGAAACCTTATTGTAAAGGTAAATCCATACACTTTCTTTAAACTGTGAGCTTGATTTGCAGGGGGAACACATAGAGGCTAGACATGATGCATATAGAGTTATTATTACTATTATTATTATTATTATTATTATTATTATTATCGGTTATTTGTAGAGTGCCAACAGATTCCGCAGCGCTATAAAATATAAAATATATAGCGCTATAGAGTGATAGCAATACTGATTGCACCCCTTGAGGTTTGACTCGAGTATCAATTTAGACTTTTGAGACCAATATAGTTACACCCCTGCGTTAAAGTATTCTGCAAGGTCACAAAATATGTCATAGATAGAGAGATTGGCAACAATAACATTCAAAAATAGCATATCTGAAAATATAAAGCTAATACACGTCTAGACAAAAAAAAGTGACAAATTAATTTATTCTCCCAGCAGATGTGTTACAAAACTAAATTAGCAGTGGAATTGCCCAAAAACTCTATGGATTTCAATCACATACAAACACAAAAAAATATTCCCTGTTTCTTCTTGTCTCAAAAGTAACTGTTTTTAATCATTCCCTTTCTTTCTTGCATAAAACAAAATGGCATGTCCGTTATCCCATTTTACGGCATGTCAGTGCGTTTTTCTTGGGAAACGTATGATAAAGGTGCATTGTGGTTTGACTAAGCTCTTGCCAAGCCGATTCTGATTATACTCATAATAGATATGCAAATCTTTAACTGGCATTCCGACTGATGTATTTATGCGCCTGTCCATGGGGAATTTCCCAGCAAGATTTTCGTTTGGTATTTTCACCAGAAGAATTATAGAAGTAGCAGATTAATTCATTACATCCTTTGCAGTTATTTCAGCTTCATTTTCTGTTTGTTTACTTGGGGATGGAGAGACAAGAATATATATTTCAATAGAAATATTCTGAAAAAGAGAAATTGAAGTATGTTCTTTAGGGGCTAATACACAATTCTCTTTTATGGTGATCTGAATTTACTATTCCTTAAAAGGATTACCAAACAAAAGCTTTTAGTTAAAGGGACAGTCAACACCAGAATTTTTGTTGTTTAAAAAGAAAGATAATCCCTTATTATCCATTCCCCAGTTTTGCATAACCAACACAGTTATAATAATATACATTTTACCTCTGTAATTACCTTGTATCTAAGCTTCTGCTGACTGCCCCCTTATTTCAGTTATTTTGACAGACTTGCATTTTAGCCAATCAATGCTCACTCCTCGGTCACTTCACGTGCATGAGCTCAATGTTATCTATATTAACTAATGCCCTCTAGTGGTCAAAATGCATTCAGATTAGAGGCAGTCTTCAAGGTCTATGAAATTAGCATATGAACCTCTTAGGTTTAGCTTTTAACTAAGAATAACAAGAGAACAAAGCAAAATTGGTGATAAAAGTAAATTGGGAAGTTGTTTAAAATTACATGCCCTATTTAACCTAAAAATGTGCAGGATTCTGATAGAGCATACAATTTTACACATTCCAGTGTACTTATTTCATCTAATTTGCTTTGTTCTCTTGGTATACTTTTGTTGAAAAGTATACCTAGATATGCTCAGGAGCTGGGAGCTAGCTGCTGATTAGTGGCTGTATATATATATATGCCTCTTTTTGTTGGTTTACAATGTAAAGCTAGCTCCCAGTAGTGCATTGCTGTTCCGTGAATAAAGGATACCAAGAGAATGAAGCAAAATTGATAATAGAATTGGAAAGTTATTTATAAATGTATGCTCTATCTGAATAGAAAAATGTGTGGTTTTTATGTAGCGTATCATGTCCGCTGCACATCGATAAATGGCGACAGCATACGCTGTTGGCATTTATCATTGCAGCAGCAGTTCACCAGAACTGCTTGTGCAATACTGCCCCCTGAAGATTCGGGGCCAATCGGCCGCTAGCAGGGGGTGTCAATCAACCCGATCATATTCGATCGGGTTGATTTCTGTCCGTAGCCTCAGATCAGGCAGAAAAGATATGGAGCAGCAGTCTTTCGGAGCTTGATAATTTGGCCCGTTAGGGCTAGATTAAGTGGCTTGCTATCATTAGCGCGGATGCGATATTGCAATATCACGCCCATGTTAACTTGTACGCAAATATACATAAGTATATATACGTTGGAGCCTTTTCTACTCAAATACTTGAAAAAATATTGAATATTAAAATGAATTTTGTTTTTTCTGTGTTTTTACCGTAAATACTGTATTTTACATTCCAATGTTCTTTACTTAGGAGAAAACGCTCTTCTAAATATTTCTGTCCAAATCTGTGTGTGTATATATCTATATACCTGTATATATTCATATAGATATATAGGTATAGATAATAATAATAATCATATACGTCGTGTACATGTTTGGACTTTGTAGTCACGAAGGAGTGATCTCATTTGAAAGCCTGGTCACCAAGGCACCTTTACTCTTAAAAAACTGCTCACCAAGGTGCATTTCCTTTTAAAACACAGTCACAAAGGCGTGATTCAGTGTGTACATTATTTTTATGGCTATAATATTGCAATGGAACAGTTTCACAGTTTACAGTTTCAGAACTGTTAAAATCCAGTTCTTGAAGATGAGAGAAGTCTTTCTAGTAAGTGAGATTTTAGTTACTAAATGTATCAATTATATGATCCCACTTTGGTGTGATTTATCTTCTCATGTATTAAGATGCGAGACTACTAAATTCAGAAACAAAATGGCGTTAAATAAATAGATCTTTATGTGTGTTTTCGATCAATATTAAGGGTTAAACATGATGTGCTGACATACATGATTGGACACGCGTGTTATTGCTATTTAAGTGTATTTCATTAACTTTTGATTTCTCATTTGTTACTCGTTACCCGAATGATAAAACGGATTAAAGGGCATATATAGTAAAAAAAAATTGCATGCTCTAATGAATTAGAACATGTAAAAAAATTACTATTATGGCCAATTAAACTTGTTGCAGTATTCTTTGGAATGTTTCAGTGATTTTTTTATATTTTTATTGCAGTTTGTTACATTAAGTTAAGTTCCTGAGGACATACCAGAGAGAAAGAGTTTGCTGGGCAACTCAGAGGTTCCAGACTGCTAAATATACAGTATGTCTTGTGAAAAGAGTCACTACATTGTGAGTAACATTCTAAAACGACCATATACACTGTGTGATGTTGGAAATAATTTGATATGTTATGCGGCAACCCTATATCACCCCCTTACCAGTAGTGGACGAATTACTGGACTTTTGTGTGGAGGAGCAACCTGAGCTTCCAGAGACATTATTGGTGACTTATTACATATGCTTTGATCTTACAAGTTTTTTATTCCAACCATCATTTATATGTTACAGAGTCTTTTGTTTCACTAGATCAATAGTATAGAATCCTCTAATATCTGTGTGTTGGATAGCACAGGTGAAATAAATACATCAAATAATAGACTTCTGTGGGAATGCACAGTAAAAATTCATGTTGGATATTGGTTAAACACTTGGCCAATGGTGCGATAAGCCGATAGTACGCAAGTAGTGGAGTTCTTCATGTTATTCTGTGCAATACTATTATTAATAATTCTTTACTTCAGGTCTTAAAAAACACTACGTTTTACAGTTTGTTATAACATATACAGGTGGCCCTCGTTTTACAACGGTTCAATTTACACCGTTTCAGAATAACAACCTTTTTTTCCAGTCATGTGACTGCTATTGAAAAGCATTGAGACGCTGTGCATTTATTAAAATAGCCAGTAGGTGGAGCTGTCCGCTTGTGTTGCAGCAAAGCCAAGCAAGCTGAAATGTATCAATTTAACCAGACTTGAGCTATCGAGCAGATTTCAAAGGAACAAGATCTTCCTGTCTATAAATCAGTCCAGATTGGAATGCATAGAAAGAACTGTTTGCAGAAAAATGCAAGTGAAGTCTGTGTTGTGTGATTATTTTATTAGTTTTATAATGCTGTTTAGCAAATGTTTTTGTTCATTTAACTTAATTTAATTATATATTATGTGTTGTGTGATTATTTTATTAGGTTTATAATGCTGTTTAACATTTAAAGTCTTCATTTCAAAGCTTTAAAAATAATGTATTAGGTGTTACTTATGACAATTTTGAGAGGGGCCTGGAACCTATCTCCCTCACTTCCCATTGACTTACATTATAAACTGGGTTTCAATTTACAACGGTTTCGATTTACAACCATTCCTTCTGGAACCTAACCCCGGCGTAAACTGAGGGCTACCTGTAATATGAATGCTCCCTGTGCTATCCATTAAAAGCAGGGGTCAAGTCCAGCAGGAACGCATGGGAACGGAGTTCCTGCATTATTTTTGCAGGAGGGACTAAGTTCCCCCTGGAAAAAGAACAGAAATGCTTCAGTAAACATTTTTGCTGTTGGTGGGATGAGCTGAAGCACAGTCTAGATAGAGGGATAGTGAGATCCTCTAGTAATGGGCAGTAACACATCCTACATTACACTAAATGCAAGCCTGGCAGCAGTCCTGCTGTGGGATCACCCCCTTTGTTGAACACATGGTGCTTACATTTCTGTGTGGCTTGTTCTGGGGTTATTTAGCTCCCCTCAGTAGAAATATGACTATTGCACCTTAAGTGGGTGAGACTCTGTGACAGAGGAGGAGTCTCAGGTCCAAAGGCAACCATTCAACAAATCATTGGTTATAATTTGCTTTCATTAATCAAAGTGACTATAGATTATATACATATAAGTACAGTGTGTGTGCATATGTAAGTGTGTGTATAAAACAATATTATTGTGAGTGGGGTTTAAGTTTTGGTTCACACTCTATTTATTACTGAAAAAAGTTAAGATGTTTCAGTTAAATTATTTAACCATCCACTTGTAAGATAAAGCAACCTGAACTATCAGTTGCGCTCCACTTGCAATCTAGTCCTATATATATATATATATATATATATATATATATAAAATGTAATTTTTTGCAGCAGTTCAACAAATATAATGTGCTTTTGAAAATGGATGTGCGTTAATACCTTTTTGTTTGTGCAATTACTGGGTCATATTGGCAGAACTCCCAAAGATGTATATATAAACTTTTCGTAAGGTGTGCTAAACCAAATTTTGTATTTGTATTAATATACTGTATATATATATATATATATATATATATATATATATATATATATATATATATATATATATATATTATTATTTTTTTTTTTTTTATTTTAATATTTGTATTTTTGTTTTGGAGTATGTTATTTATTATTCTGCTATTTTCAATGATTTGAAGGTGCCATTTACTAAATACAAGTTAAAATATAAATAAATATAATTCACAAAATAAGCTTGTCATTGCAGTGCTATTTTTAAAACATTATTTTTAAAAGAGACATTTTAAATATGATAAAAACAATTTTAAATAAAAACAAGCGCTGGAAATAATAAAAAAACAACTACATTTTACTTTATTTATCTTCCTTGTTTGTAAACTGCATATGAGGGCTAGTTAGGGAAGCCAACCACTGCTGTACAGTTCTATGCAGAGGTCACTTAGCAATATTTACTAACAAGTAGAGGCTAATTGGTCGGTGTGCTTTGATAAAGCTCAGACAAAATATGGTACAGCTTTTGATTGGCTAAACTAAGATAATGAATTATTTAAATTTCTTACAAAGAGTTACATAAGTTAACCTTTATAACATTAATTTTCCATGCTTTGAAAATCTTCACTACTTTTAAAACGTCTCTCTTTAAGAACGTTTTCAATATTTAATTAAACTTCTGCCTCTATTACTCTTTGAACATTCTTAGGAGAAAAGATTTACATAAATTTTCTATTAAACTACATTCAATTTTGTTTGGTCTAGTAGGCCTAAGTAAAATATGCCTTTATCTAATTGCTAAAATGTGATCTTAAATTTTAACTTTTTTTGTTACAAAGGAAACGATACTCATAAAATGGAAGTTTTCACTAACTAATAAATCCCTTCATATAAAGAAGTGACAATACTTAAGGCTAATCTTAATGGTTTGAAGTGCAATGTTACTGACCTAGACAATAACAAACAGCTAAACCCCTGTAAGTACAGACTGTGGAGCCAATTTATCATATATCGGACGGACATTGCTGAATGCCGACAGCATACGCTGTCGGCGTTTAACATTGCACAAGCAGTTCTGGTGAACTGTTTTTGCAATGCCGCCCACTGCAGATTGGCCGCTAGCAGGGGTGTCAATCAACCCGATCGTATTCAAATGGGCTGATTGCTGTTCGCCGCCTCAGAGGCAGCGGACCAGTTAAGGAGCAGCGGTATTAAGGTCTTAACTGCTCTTTTCGGCGAGCCTGAAGGCTCACGTGGAAATATATGCATTGGGACCGATTGACAGCTTAGTAAAATGTCCCCTGTGGCTCATGAGAAAGAAATATCCTGCTGCTGGTAAAAAAACTGAGACACCCTCTTGCCTATCCTTCCTTTACTTTTAAATTCCCTTGCAATAAAGACTTAAAGGGACAGTATAAACTCATTTTCATATAACTGCACGTAATAGACACTACTATAAAGAATAAGATGCACAGATACTGATATAAAAATCCAGTATAAAATGGTTTAAAAACCTACTTAGAAGCTTTCAGTTTAGCTCTGTTGAAAAGGGAGCTGGAAAGCCCACTGCAAGTGGGAAATAAGACACTCCCCCCTCCCTTCTTTTGCATATGAAAAGACCCTTTACACAAACAGGAGCAAGCTGGAGTAAGTAGCCGACGGTATTCTCATAAAACTTTGGGGCTTGGTTAGGAGTCTGAAAATCAGAGCAATGTTATTTAAAAATAAGTAAAATTATACATTTAAAAAAAAAAACAACTTTATGGGCTTTATAAATAGATCATCTACAAAACATTTATGCAAAGAAAAAATGAGTGTATAATGTCCCTTTAATCAAATTTGGGGGCCTATTTATCAAGCTCCGTATGGAGCTTGATGCCCTGTGTTTCTGGCGAGCCTTTAAAGTTTGTAAAAAAAATAAAAATATCTGAAAATATATCAAGCTTCTGCTTTCTATTGTGCTAGATGACCCACAGTGCAAGGCACAGCTGTCGAAAAGCCAGTAATATCACTAATCTATGACATCTGCACTGATGCTGTGACAGGATGTAGCAATACGTGTGTTACAAGATGGCGGCAGCCAGTAAAAAGTTGCAAAGCTTCTGTAATAGGTTAAAAATAAGAGAACAACTTTAAAGAGAGCTGCAAGGACATGAAGAAAAGCAATAGCATAGTAAGTGGTAACAATGCTACTGTAGTTGTACTCAGCAGTTTAAAGGGATAGGAAAGTCAAAATTAAATGTTCAAGATTCAGACAGAGCATGTCATTTTAAGACACTTTTAAATTCACTTCTGTTTTCAAATGTTCCTTTTTCTTGTCCTGGTGTCCATGGTAGAAAAAGAATAAGTACATATCCTACACTACTGGGAGCTTGCTGGTGATTGGTGGCTGCACACATTTGTCTCTTGTGATTGGCTCACTAGATGTGTTCACCTAGGTCCCAGTGGTGCATTACTACTCCTTCAGCAAAGGATAACTAGATAATTTGATAACAGAAGCAAATTGGAAAGTTCTTTAACATTGTATGTTCTATATGAATCATAAATTAAAAATTGGGGGTTTCATGTCCCTTTAATGTTCTTTAAACTAACACATCCATTTTACATTTTTTTCTTAATTTAAAAATAAAATAAAAAATAAATTATTTTATACAATTCAATATATTTTTAATTGGGCCAAAGCATTTGAAATGCAAAGTAAGCAGCTACCTATAGCCACTGTTGTTAAAACAGAGCTAGTATTTAAAAAAAATAGTAAAATTAATTATTATATTTCTTTCTATCCTTCTTTTTTAATATTTGCTCCATTTTACACATCATCTGATATCCTGATCAAAGTCTTCAGGGTGCCCTGAGATGAACTTTCCTATGGACTTCATTTGTAAAGTGCGTACACTATAGCACAGCAGATGTAAAGAACGACAAGGACAGATGGACAACAAGCTGTCAAGTACAAGCTCATAGGACTCTTCACAAAGGGCCAGACATACACAAGGGCTAGCGTGTTCTGCCACTTCCGAACACAAAAGAAAAATAATTACTGGTAAAGACAAAACAAATACAAATATATTTCACTTTTGTTTTTGTTACAGCACATGGTATCTTTATGGACTTTACCACTTTGATTTGTGACAAGAGTTGTTACCACATTTAACTATGTTTCCTAATTGGAAAAAAAGGATCTATATGAGAGACGGTTTCCCATCAGTTTTAGATCTTTAGGTAAAGAACCTTACGCTACATCTAGCACCACCTTCAAATCCTAACAAGGGATAATGACATGGACCTTCTAGGAGCTGTGTAAAACTGCTTAAAAACAGGACACTTCTCTTTGGAGTCCTTGTGCCATGCATCATTGCAAGAGAGGTTTTATTAACTGTAATTAATTTGTCATCAAGTAGATAAATCAATAATCAACAAAATAAAGCACCTTCAATGTACAACCCTTCAACTAGCATTATGGTTGCAGTGAGCAGACTGTTACAACAAGAGTCTCTGAACTCTAGTACAGTGGTTCTCAACCAAAGTGACCTCAAGGCCCGGTAAATGTTAGCTAGACATGTCCGGGGCCCAGTAGTTTATTTTTATATATATATATATATATATATATATATATATATATATATATATATATATATATATATATATATATAGTGAGCAGCAGGGGCGGGCTGATCAGCCAGGCAAATAGGACCTGGGCAGAGGGACCAGCAAGTAGGGGGGCCCACAAATGGTATCTCCACGGATCTTGGTGCATTCCTTCAGCTGGAGTTTTCAGTTGCCCTATCAGTAACTAAGCAAATAAGTGGGGGCCCTGGCAGGGGTCTGTCGCTGTGAGGGCCATGGAGTGTGGGGTCTGGCCCTGGAGGTTGGGTGCCCTTTCTCTGGCCCTTAATGTTGGGGGTCCTGGCTCTGTAGGATGAGGGGCATGTTGGGGGCAGGGCAGGAAGGCTACCATGTACATTTGCATACAATTTAATACATTTTAGTCAGTGTGAGACAGTGTTCCTGGGGCCTTGATTGGTCTCAGTCTGCACCTGGTTTGCAGTGGGGTAAGAGTGTGCAGTGGGGGCATGACAGGTCAGGGCCCACCAGCAGGGCTATCACTGCCCGGTACTGGGCCACGGCCCGGCTGTTGAGAAACCAGGCTCTAGTACATGAAATGATGTCTTCAGAGCAAGACAGATACCCTCTTTTACATTACTCTGAGAAATACACTTTGTTTTTAACTTTTAGATTACCCTAGGTATTAATTAAAATTGTGGAAAAAAATAGAATTACACCCAAAAGCATTTTGGGGCATTTATTAGAGAATCCTGTGTTTGGAGGAATGACACAGTGTGCTGGGTATAATTCACAGCTAAAGTCTGAGATGAATCATTTTATCAATGTGTACACTATATATTGTGATCCCTGCCATTAGAACAGGAAAGATCCTTGAAAAGCTACTCAGCGCATTAAAGGACCAGTAAACACAGTAGATTTGCATAATCAACAAATGCAAGATAACAAGACAATACAATAGCATTTACTCTGAATTTCAAATAAGTAGTAGATTATTTTCTAACACATTTCAAAGTTATGTATATTTCCACTCCCCCTGTACCATGTGATAGCAATCAGCCAATCGCAAATGCATATACGTATAGTCTGAGTTCTTGCACATGCTCAGTAGGAGCTGGTGACTCAAAAAAGTGTAAATATAAAAGAATGTGCACATTTTTTTTTAATGGAAGTAAATTGGAAAGTTGTTTAAAATTACATGCTGTATCTGAATCATGAAAATTTAATAAAACCTGAGTGTCCCTTTAACTAAGTAAACTTAGAAACAAGGTTTCCAAATCTTACAACTGTTATTTATAGGGTGATCTTCATATGAAGCTAAATTATCTTGGTTTTATTGCCTGAAATAAGGAATGAAGGCAACATTTCTAGACATTCAAGTCATGTTCTTGAATAATTGACAACTGAGCAGTTCTGAATTACTCCTTTACTTTGTAACAATGTCTAGATACGAAAAAAAGATATATTTTCAATAAATACAATTGCCTAATGTGATGACTCCTAAGATAGCATTTTTTGAGGTGATTAGTAGTATAGTAACCTAGTAGATAATGGTTAAAGAGGACAAACATTCCACTGAATTCAACATTTATATATCCTACTTGAGCCCGTCTTCTTTGCTAACTAATGGTAATTGCATTAGCTTACCTATCACTAACACTAGGGGGTTGATTTATGAAGCAGCGGATGCTGCTTCCAACCCACTCTGCTTCAGGTCTGCCTGAAGCAGAAGTTAAGAGGCAGCGGTCCTAAGACCTCTGAGGTGGCGGACAGCAATCAGCCCGATCGGATACGATCGGGTTGATTGACACCCCCTGCTAGCGGCCTTGAATCTGCAGGGGGCGGCATTGCACCAGCAGTTCACAAGAACTGCTGGTGCAATGATAAATGCCGACAGCGATGTGCAGCGGACATGATACGATACAGCGTATCATGTCCATCCGCACCTTAATAAATTGACCCTTAGTCATCAAAACCATTGATTTAATTTTAGCTAACAACATATCTAAGTCCTTTTTAGGCTATTTATTCTATTATCAGTCATTATCCCCTTAGATAAAGAGTATCACATTTTGATTGTTCTCATGATAAAAAAAATAATATTTATTGATGGAGATTAATTCCCTCTAGCCTTAAAATGCAATATTTTGTCATAAACAATGTTACTAAAATTAACAGTGTTTCTGCTAAACCTCTATATGGGTGATAAATATATTTATATAACGTAATTGTATCACTTTATATGCACCTCATGTTCCTGAGATAAATTACATCAAGTAGATGTTGGCCAAAAAATTAAGTTCTGGAAGGTAGTTCAACAATCTTAAAATTAACCTTGCCAAGTCATTTGAAAGCCTGCCTTCATCTGGACTTACCTTTATTCTGCACCTTTTCCTTTAGGCAGGTTTAAAGGGACAGTAAAGTCAAAATTAAACTTTCATGATTCGGATACAGAATGCAATTTTAAACAACTTTCCAATTTACGTTCTCCTGGTATCTTTTATTGAAGAATAAAACCAGGCATGCTCATAAGAGCTCAGGAGTGTGCACATCTTTAGTGCTCTATTGTAGCAGTGTTCTGCAACATTGTATAACAAAGCTACAAAAAATGTTGCAAAATGCTGCTGCAATAGAGTATTAAAGACACGTGCACACTCCTGAGCCTACCTAGTTTTACTCTTTAATAAAAGATACCAAGAGAACAAAGCAAATTTGATAACAGAAATAAATTGGAAAGTTGTTTAAAATTTCATGCTCTATCGGAATCATCAAAGTTTAATTTTGCTTTTACTGTTCCTTTAAAGATTTCTGGAATCAACATATACTAGTTTTTTCCCCCTAAGTATATATTTAGGAACCACTAATCTAGACTGTCTGGAACTCATGTGCTTATTCAAGAATGTATTTAACATATTCTGGGCATTTACAAACTCCAGATATATCTGAAATAACATTTTATTCTCTAAGGGCAGATTAAGGAGCTCATGCTTAGACTCATAAACATTTTAGCATTTCACTCTGCAAGACCGTACAGGCAAATCAGAGGATTTAGCCATATCGTATCCATCAACGACTCATAAACCAATGCAGATTTGGTTAACTGGCCTAGATTCTCAAATTTTCCAATTATAAAAACAATGTAATTTCTAGTTATCATATAAAACTATTTCTTTAAAGTGTAATTGTTGTGATTGGACAAAATTATACCAAGTCAGTTCCAAAGGAAAGAATATACTGTACTGATGATCAAGCACCAAGGACAAGGCAATGATACCTACAGCTCCGAACAAATTGTACCTAGCATACCAAATCAGTAATCGTATAGAAATAAGGGTGGGATTGGAGCGCCAATCAAATAAAGGCTAAGGAGATGAACTCGCAGAAATGTTGTTATGTAAATAAACAATTTGTTACAATTTGACAGACTAAAAGCATGGATCCATGCACAATAGGTAAAACAGATATAAAAATACAAATATAAAAATACAAATAAAAACAATTTAAAAAATGGAGTCCCCAATTAGATACCGAGGGGGGCAGAATATTTGTTCCGCTGGCCTTGATATCCTATATGGACTTGGAAATCCTGACTAAATGTCCTGATCTATTCTAGTGGACCTGGGAATCTTCACTAAATGTTCTGATTGATACTGAGGGGAGAGGATATTCGTTCCGCTAGCCTTGATAGCCTATATGGACTTGGAAATCCTGACTAAATGTCCTGATTTATTCTAGTGTGACTGAACTCCTTTTGTATGTTAAATGACAACAGGATGTGTAAGATGAATAAATAGCAAATAAACACAAAAATTATGAATCACGCTTATGTGAGTTAATGATCAAAAAGTGTCCAACTTATATCAATGATTGTGTACAAAGTCTAAAAGATGTGAATCCAACGTATTAGTGATAAAAGTTACAACATAATGGTGATGAAAATGCGCAAATAGTCCTGAAGGTTTCCTGAAAATACCCATATGCTAACGTTCCCTTGTAGATATCTATCATTTCTGGTCCTATACAAGAATCTTGATGTTCTTCCCTTATAACTATCCTTAGTCAATAGGTAGATTATCGGTACTGATGACGCACGCTCACATAATCTTGAATATCACTGATAGTGTCTATGCTAACATTTTTAGTATAACTGATATAATCAGGTTAGCGTTCTCAAGTCCAATATACATCTCTCTTCCTTTTTTTTTAATCTTTATTTTACATATCAGGATAACATAAATATAAACAAACATACAACATAAAAATTAGTTCATGTCTGAACATGTAGAGTCAAAAAACAGAATGCAGCAACATGAAAAAAAATTATCTCCACATATAGATCTATTCATTATAATCCAATTACCAAAAGTTTAACCCATCCTGACATTTTATGAAATATATATTACATGTAATGGCTCCGAAACATCTGACATCCCATCATAATTTGCTCAAATTACGTATTAAATTTACATTTTGAGGAAAAAAATAATAAATATATATATATATATAGATATATAGATATATATAGATATATATAACCTCTCTCCTCATCCCCGGCCCCATGCCCACCAGCCACTCCACCTCGTGTATCAGGAAGTCTGATACCAATTAACGTGGCGTGATTTTTCTAAATCCTTTATTACCCAAATTTTATGTGAATCCAACCGGAATTAGGACATTCTATACCAAGCTACAGGGAATATTTCCCTTAGTATCAGGCCCTCAAAATATAGCGTTTTATGGAACGATTTCGTAAGGATATATTGTAGAGAGATAGGAAATGATTGTATAATGTATGTCCATTTGTTAAAGAAACGTTGTACTTGTTTATTATGTGTATCTTGGTTATTATATTGCTCAAAAATTATCTGATCTCTCTTCCTATTATTTGTTAATATGGTGGTCAAGATACATTAACATGATGCAAGACAGAAGACTCTCTCTCTTCTATATATTATTATTATTTTATTATTTTATAACTCGTATAATAGTTGGCTTCCCCTCAAGCACTTTACTTTGATTCTTGTAAGTTTAGATCCTTTTATACTTACTTTTTGAGTGAATCGATTAAGGGTTATGTATATATTTAAATATGATTATCTTAATGTCCTTTATCTAAGATCATAGAATGGGTAATTCCATTACTATTTGTTTTCGGTCAGTTGAAATAGACACTCTAGTTAACTCTAAGATTTTTTTTCCTAAAGTTTTGTTTTCAATAATTTAGAATAAGTATTCCTACCATCACCTACTTTTGGTCAGATGTAGACTTTGACTAGACACCAATGGGTGAATTTAGATCAAGATCCCATGTTTTCTGTATGATATCCTATACTCTGGTATCGATTCCACATATGTGGTTACATCTATTTAGACACTTTGTCTATGAACTCGGCGATACCTTAGTTAGATTCCACTCTCTGTAATCAACTAACTGTAGGATTCATTATACGTTGTTTTCTCATTATGAGTAAAATATGGTGCATATATAATGCACAGCTTTTTTATATCATGTCTCCCACATTAAGTCCTATTTTCTGACACCATATCGATGATATAAGGTCTGTTTGAGCTCGGTTCCATATATGTAGACCATTTTTAACAGTTCTTACATAATTGTCCCATGATATCCATATTGTTTGTTATAGATTCAAATTGTGATTTATTTATGATCCGATTTTTTATTATATATAGTCATTATATACAGTGAACACCATATATAGGTGACAGATTGCTGTACATCCATCAGACTCTCGATGGTATTGTTATAGTAGCTTTAATGACAGATGTCTCTAAATGCTCTAACCGAGGGTACATATGTTTTTATATAATTTGCAATGTTGAATAACCCCAGATTCACTTACATTATTTAGTATTTAGGTCTGTAGTGCTAAGATGCACCGGCTGAGATGAGCAGATACGTTTTTGTAAAAGTTTTAAAAGTTTTTTTAAAAGTTTAAAAACGTTTTAGTTAAGTTCCGGCACAAAACAAAACCCGGATATGACACAAATATGCTGAAAATATGCGATAATAAATAAGAGAGTGAGCTGACGCTCCAAGGCTTCAAATTATATGAGGCAATATACAATATCATGAGCTCTGTTAAGCCAAGTAAGGTTTGAGATCTACATTAACCTAGGCTGAAATACATTTAAAACATGTATTTAATGGTAATGACATAAAAATTTCGTTTTTTTACAATAATCCCACAATACATCAGTAATGAACAGGAAGCAGACGGTTTGTAACAGTTTTTGGTGCCCAAACATTCTCAAGAGGCCCTCCCATTTCCTCTGTAAAATGCTACCAGTATAAGTAAGTTCTCTAGTCTTGATAAAGGCCTTATAACAGGCAAAAACGCTTTGACTTTGAACTGGTAAGCATATTTTCTACACACTGATATTGTTAAAAGCAATCTGCACTGTTGTATTTATTCTTTATACAGGAGGACTTAAAGAATATTTTCACTGATCACCAAGGAATTGGATTCACCAAACGGATTCATCACCAAGAATCAAGTTTGAATTTACAATTATTTTTATCTTTATTTTTACCTTTATTGGATTTTTCATAATTTTTATTTTTAATTTTTATTCTCTATTTTAATTTTTGCATTTTTTCCAAATTTTTGCTCACCTTGTTTTTATTCTCAATCGTATTTTTATTTATATATATATTGATTGATCAACACCAAGATCACCTATTTGCCCTCATATTGTCTTTAATTTATAACACACTCTTCAGGGTATTGTCAGGAAACCTTCAGGATTATTTGAGCATTTTCATCACCACTATGTTGTAACTTGTATCACTAATATGTTGGATTCACATTTTTTAGACTTTGGACACAATCATTCATATAATTTGGACACTTTTTGATCATTAACTCACATAAGCGCGATTCATCATTTTTGTGTTTATTTACTATTTATTCATCTTACACATCCTGTTGTCATTTAATATATAAGAGGAGTTCAGTCACACTAGAATAAATCAGGACATTTAGTCAGGATTTCCAAGTCCATATAGGATATCAAGGCTAGCGGAACAAATATTCTGCCCCCCTTGGTATGTAATTGGGGACTCAATTTGTGAAATTGTTTTTATTTGTATTTTTATATCTGTTTTTACTATTGTGCATGGGTCCATGCTTTTAGTCTGTCAAATTGTAATACATTGTTTATTTACATAAGAACATTTCTGTCAGTTCATCATACCTTAGCCTTTATTTGATTGGCGCTCCAATCCCACCCTTAGTTCCATAGGAAAGCACATCAAGTGTAGAAACTTTTATCGCAGGAGAACTAATTGTAGCTTGTGTTTGCTGTGGAAACTGCACGTGATTGTTATTTTAGAGGGATAATATAAAAGTCCGCCAATTGGTGAGTGTGGGGGATGATGGGGAGAAAGGGAAATTAGTGTTTGTTAACCAGAGGAGGATGTGCAATAAGGTTAGAATTTGGGTTTTAGTACTTGAATGGTGTCTCTGCCCAAGATTACACAATGTTGTTTACAAGGATGTATTGTGATCATACCATACCTACATAACTTGAAGAAAGAGGAGGGGAAAATGAGCATGAAGGGAACCTGAGTGATCCCACCCATCTTATAGCAATGACAACTGTGGGTAAATAATCTAAGCCAACAACCAAGGCATTTATATATTTACAGAAGGGTTGAAGTTAAACAACTTAACTTATTGGGAAAACATTCTGAATGAAACTGTCACAGTTTTCACTGTGTGAAGCCTAATGTATCCATAATACACAAATAGAAGAAATATTTTTCAAGAAATACATTTATTGGGCATTTTGGTGTTTTGATTTCACACAAATCTGCAAAAATAAATAAATAAAAACAATCACTTAAAAGGGAATAAAACTGCCAGAAAATGCTATGTATTAGAGCATTACTCTTATCACTCTGAGTTAGAGCATCACTTGTCTTAAACTTTCTGCTTAAGACCTACTAAGGGGTTAAAATAATCAGCTCTAGAGCTTAACTCCTCAACTCTCACTGATCCCATGGGGCCGATTTATGAAAGTGCGAGCGGACACTATACAATGTTAAATGTTGGTTATGCAAAGTTGGGGAATGGGTAGTAAAGGCATTACTCCCTTTAACACATCTGATGAGCCAATGACTAGAGGCCTATTTGTGCAGCCACTAATCTGCTGCTCCTGAGCCTGCCTAAGTATGATTTTCAAAACATCAACAGAACTAAGTATATTTGATAGCAGAAGTAAAATGAAAAGTGTCTTAAAATGCCATGCTCTGTTTGAACCATGAAAATTTACATTTGACTTTCATGTCCCTTTAACGTATTGATGACCCCAAATCAAATAAAATGAACGTTATTTTTAGTGCTGAAAAGAGCCTGTCTGAGGTTTGTGTTGTGAAATATAGCAGATGGTGCCTTTTTTATTTAAACATGAATAAGAGAGGTATATTAAACATTCAGTGCACAGTCACCTCCTGGCTATATATATATTAATGGAGCACTCGGCACAGGAACCAAAAATACGCACAGAACAATACGTAAGGTGAGAAAATAACCAGGAGGAAGAAAACAGAGCAAGAGAGAGATGGAAAGGAAAGGTATATTTAAAGATTATATTTATTCACAGAAATGTGAGCACATAAATCTTGCATTATGCAGTTATCGATTTATTCATGTTTGTTCTGTAATGAGGATCAACCACTCTGCAGCAGAATTTAAACAGACCAAGCTAAATTTCATTTTTTTAAAGTGGATGGTTTAACACTTACACGTCTGAACTAGAACTTCTGTACAACAATTCCTTTGGATTCAAAAGGAATAAGCATAGCATATTATTCCTTTCAATGATATCTATTTGATGGTAACAATTTTTTTTTTACCAGAATCTCATTTTTAAAATAATGTTGTATGTCACTTAAAAGAAATTGCCAACTCTGAAACATCTTCAGTGTTTATTTCATTAAAGGGACATGAAACCCCAACATTTTCTTTCATGATTAAGATAAATAATACAATTTTAAACAACTTTCCAATTTACTTCTATTATTTAATTTGCTTCTTTCTCTTGTTATCCTTTGCTGAAAGGCTTATCTAGGCAAGCTCAGGAGCAGCAGAGATCCTAGGTTCTAGCTGTTGATTGGTGGCTGCATATACATATCGATTGTGATTGGCTCACTCATGTGTTCAGTTAGAAATCATTAGTGCATTGCAGCTCCTTCAACAAATGTTACCAAAAGAATTAAATACATTAGATAATAGAAGTAAATAAGAAAGTTGTTTAAAATTGTATTCTCTATCTGAATCATGAAAGAAAAAATGTGGGTTTCATGTCCCTTTAAGCTGCAAAGGGTTGACATAGCAGTATCATGATGTATTGTGCTGTCTAGGCATAGAAAATTCCCTTGATACCTCATCACCCTTACAAGTATTTTTATATATATCGCATATATGTTACATACAAATGAGTAGCACTTATCTATTATACTCGGTTACATACAGTGCAGTATTAAAGGGACATTGTACACTGTATTTTTCTTTGCAGAAATGTTTTTTAGATGATCCATTTATCAAGCCTATCTGGGAGTGTTTTTGTAACAATGGATAGTTTTGTTTATTTTAAAATAACATTGTGCTGATTTTCAGACTCCTAACCAAGCCCCAAGGCATCAGATGTAGGGGTAGATTTATAATGGAGTGGATGCTGCATTCTACGCCTATTGTTTCAAGCTCGCCTTTTAGGTGGCTGACTGAAATCATCCCGATCTGATATGATTGGGATGATTAACACCCCCTGCTAGCGACCGATTGGCCGCGAGTGAGAAGGGACGGCATTGCACAAGCATTTCACCAGAATCATGTCCTCTCAACATTTGTTAAATCTACCCCGTAAACTCAAGTCTACAGATTCCTGCTCTCTCTTGTTTGTTTAATGGGTCTTTTCATATGCAAGTAAGGGGTTAGTGTCTGCTCTTCTTGTTTTTCCAGTCCTTTTCAGTGGGTGTCCCAGCCTAACCTCATCAACAGTGCTAAACTGCAAGATTTTAACTAAAGGGATACTAAACCCAATTTTTTTATTTCATGATTCAGATAGAGCATGCAGTTTTAAGCAACTTTCTAATTTACTCCTAATATAATTTTGTCTTTATTCTCTTGCAATCTTTATTTAAAAAGCAGGAATGTAAAGCCTATGGGCTGGCCCATTTTTGGTTCAGAACCTGGGTTACTCTTGCTTAGTGGTTTGTAAAATGTAGCCATCAATAAGCAAGCACTATCCTGAACTGAACTTAAAATGAGTCAGCTCCTAAGCTTTACTTTCCTGCTTTTTTAAATAAAGATAGCAAGAGAACAAAGAAAAATTGATAATAGGAGTATATTAGAAAGTTGTTTAAAATTGCATGCCCTATCTGAATCATGGAAGAATAAAACTGGTTTTAGTATTTCTTTAAGTTTTTAAAAGGTTTTATACAGAATATTTAGATCAGTATCTGTGCATATTCTTCTTTATAGTAGTGTCTATTACATGCAAAAAAAATATAATTGGTGTATACTGTCCCTTTAACCTCCTGTTCCACATACATAGGTTTATAAGCCCATTGTCAGATATAGAGAAGCATTAATCATTGAAAATACACATACTCCCTTTATCTGCCTCCACAATAATCCCTGTTTCCTTGTAAATGTGCATGGTTACAACCTATCTGTACTTTACATGGGACATCAGTTACCTACGGAGGTAAAAAAGGCCCGTTCCCCCTTCCTGGACCAGTGGGGAGACAATTAGAGAAGCAACTTGATGCTGTTGTTCATAATAAAAGAAAAATAAAATCAATAAAAAACAGACACACCTCCAAGCCACCTAATAGAATTTGACACACAGGACTTCTGAGTCTAAGGGGCCCATTTACTAAAGTACGGGCAGACATCAATAAATCTTTCTAGTGAAATGCTTGTGCAATGACCCCCCCTGCACATTCGCGGCCAATCGGCTGCTAGCAGGGGGTGTCAATCAACCTGATCATATCTGATCGGGCTGATTGCTGTCTGACGCCTCAGAGGGCGCGAACGAGTTAAGGAGCAGCGGTCTTATGGCGAACCTGAAGAGGAGTGGATCAGAAGCAGCATCCGCTGCTTTATAAATCGACCCCTTAACCTCACAATGCTTGTTGTAAACACTAATACTCCTACTCACAGAAAATGATATTGCATACTGTCACCTGCTAGGAACTAGAACAAAATTGTGTTATCCTCCCCCAATAGTCTAGGCTGAAAACAGAGCATACGATTTCATTTAATTGAACATTAGTTTGCGGGTAAGGGCTAATAATATAGCAGGTTGTTCCATTACATCTGTATTTCTTCTGCAGGTAGATTGATTATCTAATTTGGAAATCTGCACAACCTATGCCAAATCTTTATTTTGAATTAACTTTGATGGGTGGTTATTGTGTATATTTATTGGGCATTTGTCTTATTTTGTATTTCAAACTTGTGCTAATATTTATATCTATAGTTTTAGATCCAATTTTCATTCAGAAAACATTATACTTAGATTATTATTATTATAGATTATCTGTCATTTCTTTATAATATCATTTGATAGTTACTTTAAAATCTGCCAATCAAGCCCAAGATTATTTTTCATTACTAGTTAAAAGAAGTTTTATTACAGCAATTTTTTTAATATTAAGCAAACTGACATGCATATTTCTAAGTTACTTACTGTATAACCATATTTGTATACGTTTTTTTGGAAACTACAAGCATTTTATTTTATGTTAAAACTTTTGTTTTAATTTGACGCCATAGAAATGTAGAATCCTCTTAAAACAATGTCAGTTTATGTCATATGTAGCAGATTCCTTCCATGAAACACTGCGACTTTGTTCCCCTGAGATTGAGTAGATTCTTAGGATACCGCACATAAGAGATTCTGATCATTTCAGCAAACCAATCAATTACACTAATTCTAAACAAATTTGTCTTTCCTTTCCTCTAGAGTGAAAAAGAAATAGTAATGCACGGAATAAATATTACATAGCAAACAAACCCATATGAGCTGGATTGACATGTATCATGTCAGTGTTAGATAATGAATATTTTGAAAGGGATCATTGTGTGTCAGCAGAGGCCCTGCATTCCCATAAAACAAAGCAACAAGCCTGCATGAGCAGTGCTTTTTATGAGGTCATTTATCAAGGGCAGGAATGCTGGAATGATACAGTCGAAGTAATATTCGTTTTTCATATATTTATGATGCTGATCTGCATCCAATGAAGGTTGCAACTCAATTCCTTTAGGCATAACCAGGTTCTGAAAATGAACATTTCACTTCCTTATAAAAAAGATAGTACCTTGCCCTCAGAAAAGGCTATATGAATTTACAGTGAATCCAAACTGCGGTTGTAAGCATAGCGCAGTCTGTCTATTAGGGGTTTTAATGATAAGCAGTTCTGTTGTGGGCTAAAGTGCAATCACAACTTGTAAATGAAATGCCTGGGCAGTGGCTAGAGGTGACCTTTGAAGATGGTGCACAACTTGCTTTAAACTGGTCAGAGGGCTCTATTACATTAACTTCACTGCCTATTGAGGTTGAACATGGGAACTGTATGCACCACTGGCCTTTGTCCTTGCCGGGCCCTAAAACTGCCTATTTGCATTTGCATAGTAATGAGTGCTGGTGGGTTTTATATGGAGCTGGACTTCAGGCCCCTTTTGTATAGCAATGCGCTATGATTATATGGAGGTGGGCTACAGGCCCCTTTTGTGTAGCAATGCGCTATGATTATATGGAGGTGGGCTACAGGCCCCTTTTGTGTAGCAATGCGCTATGATTATATGGAGGTGGGCTTCAGGCCCCTTTTGTATAGCAATGCGCTATGATTATATGGAGGTGGGCTGCAGGCCCCTTTTGTATAGCAATGCGCTATGATTATATGGAGCTGGGCTGCAGGCCCCTTTTGTATAGCAATGCGCTATGATTATATGGAGGTGGGCTGCAGGCCCCTTTTGTATAGCAATGCGCTATGATTATATGGAGGTGGGCTGCAGGCCCCTTTTGTATAGCAATGCGCTATGATTATATGGAGGTGGGCTGCAGGCCCCTTTTGTATAGCAATGCGCTATGATTATATGGAGGTGGGCTGCAGGCCCCTTTTGTATAGCAATGCGCTATGATTATATGGAGGTGGGCTGCAGGCCCCTTTTGTATAGCAATGCGCTATGATTATATGGAGGTGGGCTGAGGCCCCTTTTGTATAGCAATGCGCTATGATTATATGGAGGTGGGCTGCAGGCCCCTTTTGTATAGCAATGCGCTATGATTATATGGAGGTGGGCTGAGGCCCCTTTTGTATAGCAATGCGCTATGATTATATGGAGGTGGGCTGCAGGCCCCTTTTGTATAGCAATGCGCTATGATTACATGGAGGTGGGCTGAGGCCCCTTTTGTATAGCAATGCGCTATGATTATATGGAGGTGGGCTGCAGGCCCCTTTTGTATAGCAATGCGCTATGATTACATGGAGGTGGGCTGAGGCCCCTTTTGTATAGCAATGCGCTATGATTATATGGAGCTGGGCTGAGGCCCCTTTTGTATAGCAATGCGCTATGATTATATGGAGGTGGGCTACAGGCCCCTTTTGTATAGCAATGCGCTATGATTATATGGAGGTGGGCTGCAGGCCCCTTTTGTATAGCAATGCGCTATGATTATATGGAGGTGGGCTATAGGCCCCTTTTGTATAGCAATGCGCTATGATTATATGGAGGTGGGCTGAGGCCCCTTTTGTATAGCAATGCGCTATGATTATATGGAGGTGGGCTGAGGCCCCTTTTGTATGGCAATGCGCTATGATTATATGGAGGTGGGCTGAGGCCCCTTTTGTATAGCAATGCGCTATGATTATATGGAGGTGGGCTGAGGCCCCTTTTGTATAGCAATGCGCTATGATTACATGGAGGTGGGCTGAGGCCCCTTTTGTATAGCAATGCGCTATGATTATATGGAGCTGGGCTGCAGGCCCCTTTTGTATAGCAATGCGCTATGATTATATGGAGGTGGACTTCAGGCCCCTTTTGTATAGCAATGCGCTATGATTATATGGAGGTGGACTTCAGGCCCCTTTTGTATAGTAATGCGCTATGATTATATGGAGGTGGACTTCAGGCCCCTTTTGTATAGCAATGCACTATGATTATATGGAGGTGGGCTGCAGGCCCCTTTTGTATAGCAATGCGCTATGATTATATGGAGGTGGGCTACAGGCCCCTTTTGTATAGCAATGCGCTATGATAATATGGAGGTGGGCTGAGGCCCCTTTTGTATGGCAATGCGCTATGATTATATGGAGGTGGGCTGAGGCCCCTTTTGTATAGCAATGCGCTATGATTATATGGAGGTGGGCTGCAGGCCCCTTTTGTATAGCAATGCGCTATGATTACATGGAGGTGGGCTGAGGCCCCTTTTGTATAGCAATGCGCTATGATTATATGGAGGTGGGCTGCAGGCCCCTTTTGTATAGCAATGCGCTATGATTATATGGAGCTGGGCTTCAGGCCCCTTTTGTATAGCAATGCGCTATGATTACATGGAGCTGGGCTTCAGGCCCCTTTTGTATAGCAATGCGCTATGATTATATGGAGGTGGGCTGAGGCCCCTTTTGTATAGCAATGCGCTATGATTACATGGAGGTGGGCTGAGGCCCCTTTTGTATAGCAATGCGCTATGATTATATGGAGCTGGGCTGCAGGCCCCTTTTGTATAGCAATGCGCTATGATTATATGGAGGTGGACTTCAGGCCCCTTTTGTATAGCAATGCGCTATGATTATATGGAGGTGGACTTCAGGCCCCTTTTGTATAGCAATGCGCTATGATTACATGGAGGTGGGCTGAGGCCCCTTTTGTATGGCAATGCGCTATGATTATATGGAGGTGGGCTGCAGGCCCCTTTTGTATAGCAATGCGCTATGATTATATGGAGCTGGGCTGCAGGCCCCTTTTGTATAGCAATGCGCTATGATTATATGGAGCTGGGCTGCAGGCCCCTTTTGTATAGCAATGCGCTATGATTATATGGAGGTGGGCTGCAGGCCCCTTTTGTATGGCAATGCGCTATGATTATATGGAGGTGGACTTTAGGCCCCTTTTGTATAGCAATGCGCTATAATTATATGGAGGTGGACTTCAGGCCCCTTTTGTATAGCAATGCGCTATGATTATATGGAGCTGGGCTGCAGGCCCCTTTTGTATAGCAATGCGCTATGATTATATGGAGGTGGACTTCAGGCCCCTTTTGTATGGCAATGCGCTATGATTATATGGAGGTGGACTTTAGGCCCCTTTTGTATAGCAATGCGCTATAATTATATGGAGGTGGACTTCAGGCCCCTTTTGTATAGCAATGCGCTATGATTATATGGAGCTGGGCTGCAGGCCCCTTTTGTATAGCAATGCGCTATGATTATATGGAGGTGGGCTGAGGCCCCTTTTGTATGGCAATGCGCTATGATTATATGGAGGTGGGCTGAGGCCCCTTTTGTATAGCAATGCGCTATGATTATATGGAGGTGGGCTGCAGGCCCCTTTTGTATAGCAATGCGCTATGATTACATGGAGGTGGGCTGAGGCCCCTTTTGTATAGCAATGCGCTATGATTATATGGAGGTGGGCTGCAGGCCCCTTTTGTATAGCAATGCGCTATGATTACATGAAGGTGGGCTGAGGCCCCTTTTGTATATGATTATATGGAGCTGGGCTTCAGGCCCCTTTTGTATAGCAATGCGCTATGATTACATGGAGCTGGGCTTCAGGCCCCTTTTGTATAGCAATGCGCTATGATTACATGGAGGTGGGCTGAGGCCCCTTTTGTATAGCAATGCGCTATGATTACATGGAGGTGGGCTGAGGCCCCTTTTGTATAGCAATGCGCTATGATTACATGGAGGTGGGCTGAGGCCCCTTTTGTATAGCAATGCGCTATGATTATATGGAGCTGGGCTGCAGGCCCCTTTTGTATAGCAATGCGCTATGATTATATGGAGGTGGACTTCAGGCCCCTTTTGTATAGCAATGCGCTATGATTATATGGAGGTGGACTTCAGGCCCCTTTTGTATAGCAATGCGCTATGATTACATGGAGGTGGGCTGAGGCCCCTTTTGTATGGCAATGCGCTATGATTATATGGAGGTGGGCTGCAGGCCCCTTTTGTATAGCAATGCGCTATGATTATATGGAGCTGGGCTGCAGGCCCCTTTTGTATAGCAATGCGCTATGATTATATGGAGCTGGGCTGCAGGCCCCTTTTGTATAGCAATGCTCTATGATTATATGGAGGTGGGCTGCAGGCCCCTTTTGTATGGCAATGCGCTATGATTATATGGAGGTGGACTTCAGGCCCCTTTTGTATAGCAATGCGCTATGATTATATGGAGGTGGACTTCAGGCCCCTTTTGTATAGCAATGCGCTATGATTATATGGAGGTGGGCTGCAGGCCCCTTTTGTGTAGCAATGCGCTATGATTATATGGAGGTGGGCTGCAGGCCCCTTTTGTATAGCAATGCGCTATGATTATATGGAGCTGGGCTGCAGGCCCCTTTTGTATAGCAATGCGCTATGATTATATGGAGGTGGGCTACAGGCCCCTTTTGTATAGCAATGCGCTATGATTATATGGAGGTGGACTTCAGGCCCCTTTTGTATAGCAATGCGCTATGATTATATGGAGGTGGGCTGCAGGCCCCTTTTGTATGGCAATGCGCTATGATTATATGGAGGTGGACTTCAGGCCCCTTTTGTATAGCAATGCGCTATGATTATATGGAGGTGGGCTACAGGCCCCTTTTGTATAGCAATGCGCTATGATTATATGGAGGTGGGCTGCAGGCCCCTTTTGTGTAGCAATGCGCTATGATTATATGGAGGTGGGCTGCAGGCCCCTTTTGTGTAGCAATGTGCTATGATTATATGGAGGTGGACTTCAGGCCCCTTTTGTATGGCAATGCGCTATGATTATATGGAGGTGGGCTGCAGGCCCCTTTTGTATAGCAATGCGCTATGATTATATGGAGGTGGGCTGCAGGCCCCTTTTGTATAGCAATGCGCTATGATTATATGGAGTTGGGCTGCAGGCCCCTTTTGTATGGCAATGCGCTATGATTATATGGAGGTGGGCTGCAGGCCTCTTTTGTATAGCAATGCGCTATGATTATATGGAGGTGGGCTGAGGCCCCTTTTGTATAGCAATGCGCTATGATTATATGGAGGTGGGCTACAGGCCCCTTTTGTATAGCAATGCGCTATGATTATATGGAGGTGGGCTGTAGGCCCCTTTTGTATAGCAATGCGCTATGATTATATGGAGGTGGACTTCAGGCCCCTTTTGTATAGCAATGCGCTATGATTATATGGAGGTGGGCTGCAGGCCCCTTTTGTATGGCAATGCGCTATGATTATATGGAGGTGGGCTACAGGCCCCTTTTGTATGGCAATGCGCTATGATTATATGGAGGTGGGCTACAGGCCCCTTTTGTATAGCAATGCGCTATGATTATATGGAGGTGGGCTACAGGCCCCTTTTGTATGGCAATGCGCTATGATTATATGGAGGTGGGCTACAGGCCCCTTTTGTATAGCAATGCGCTATGATTATATGGAGGTGGGCTACAGGCCCCTTTTGTATGGCAATGCGCTATGATTATATGGAGGTGGGCTACAGGCCCCTTTTGTATAGCAATGCGCTATGATTATATGTAGGTGGGCTGCAGGCCCCTTTTGTATAGCAATGCGCTATGATTATATGGAGGTGGGCTGAGGCCCCTTTTGTATAGCAATGCGCTATGATTATATGGAGGTGGGCTGCAGGCCCCTTTTGTATAGCAATGCGCTATGATTATATGGAGGTGGGCTGCAGGCCCCTTTTGTATAGCAATGCGCTATGATTATATGAAGGTGGGCTACAAAATCACTTCTATACCTAAATTCAAAGAAAGTTTTAATCACATATTGCAAGAAGGGTTGCTACCTTTTCGGAAAAAAGAAAAAAATATTCCAGCCATGCTCATTATCACAAATTTGCATAAATAAATATACAGTGTAAATGAAGTACTAAATATGCTAGGACTGATAATCATTTGTTTATAACCAGATTCCAACATAACTAGAAATGATAGTGTTTTTATTTCTAGATTTAATCTTTATTTACAATTCGTTTTAAAAAAAAAACCAGCCATGTCTATAAAAACTGGCTAGGTGTCAACCCTAATTGCAAGCAAGCTACATCGGTCATTATAGTACAGTTAACAGTTATCATCCTGTGTGTGTGTGTGCATATATATATATATTTATATATATATATATATATATATACACTCAGCATGGGTATATATTATGGGGCCGATTTATCAAGCTCCGTATGGAGCGTGATGCCCCTGTTTCCGCGCAAGCCTTCAGCCTCGCCAGAAACAGAAGTTATGAAGCCGCTCCATAACTTGGAGCTCCATAACTTGCTCTATAACTTGTCCGCCTGTTCTGAGGGGGCGGACAGAAATCAACCCAATCGAATACGATCGGGTTGATTGACACCCCCTGCTAGCGGCTGATTGGCCGCAAATCTGCAGGGGGCGGCATTGCACCAGCAGTTCATGTCCATTCGCACTATGATAAATCTACCCCTTTGTGTGTAAGAGACATAGTTTCATGCTGAAGTCCACAGATATGGGTAAAAAAAATAACTATTGGATAGTCACATCTCCCTCTTTCTCTATCCCTATCTTTCTCTCTCTCTCTGTCTCTCTCTCTATCTATCTATCTAATCTCTCTCTCTCTCTCTCTCTCTCTCTCACTCTCTCTCTGTATATGTGTATGTATATAAATATATATATTTCTCTCTCTCTGTATGTATGTGTGTATATATATACAGTACAGGGAGTGCAGAATTATTAGGCAAGTTGTATTTTTGAGGATTAATTTTATTATTGAACAACAACCATGTTCTCAATGAACCCAAAAAACTCATTAATATCAAAGCTGAATAGTTTTGGAAGTAGTTTTTAGTTTGTTTTTAGTTATAGCTATTTTAGGGGGATATCTGTGTGTGCAGGTGACTATTACTGTGCATAATTATTAGGCAACTTAAGAAAAAACAAATATATACCCATTTCAATTATTTATTTTTACCAGTGAAACCAATATAACATCTCAACATTCACAAATATACATTTCTGACATTCAAAAACAAAACAAAAACAAATCAGTGACCAATATAGCCACCTTTCTTTGCAAGGACACTCAAAAGCCTGCCATCCATGGATTCTGTCAGTGTTTTGATCTGTTCACCATCAACATTGCGTGCAGCAGCAACCACAGCCTCCCAGACACTCCTTGTAAATCTCACATTTGATGATGGACCACAGGTTCTCAATGGGGTTCAGATCAGGTGAACAAGGAGGCCATGTCATTAGATTTTCTTCTTTTATACCCTTTCTTGCCAGCCACGCTGTGGAGTACTTGGACGCGTGTGATGGAGCATTGTCCTGCATGAAAATCATGTTTTTCTTGAAGGATGCAGACTTCTTCCTGTACCACTGCTTGAAGAAGGTGTCTTCCAGAAACTGGCAGTAGGACTGGGAGTTGAGCTTGACTCCATCCTCAACCCGAAAAGGCCCCACAAGCTCATCTTTGATGATACCAGCCCAAACCAGTACTCCACCTCCACCTTTCTGGCGTCTGAGTCGGACTGGAGCTCTCTGCCCTTTACCAATCAAGCCATGGGCCCATCCATCTGGCCCATCAATACTCACTCTCATTTCATCAGTCCATAAAACCTTAGAAAAATCAGTCTTGAGATATTTCTTGGCCCAGTCTTGACGTTTCAGCTTGTGTGTCTTGTTCAGTGGTGGTCGTCTTTCAACCTTTCTTACCTTGGCCATGTCTCTGAGTATTGCACACCTTGTGCTTTTGGGCACTCCAGTGATGTTGCAGCTCTGAAATATGGCCACACTGGTGGCAAGTGGCATCTTGGCAGCTGCATGCTTGACTTTTCTCAGTTCATGGGCAGTTATTTTGCGCCTTGGTTTTTCCACACGCTTCTTGCGACCCTGTTGACTATTTTTAATGAAACGCTTGATTGTTCGATGATCACGCTTCAGAAGCTTTGCAATTTTAAGAGTGCTGCATCCCTCTGCAAGATATCTCACTATTTCTGACTTTTCTGAGCCTGTCAAGTCCTTCTTTTGACCCATTTTGCCAAAGGAAAGGAAGTTGCCTAATAATTATGCACACCTGATATAGGGTGTTAATGTTATTAGACCACACCCCTTCTCATTACAGAGATGCACATCACCTAATATGCTTAATTGGTAGTAGGCTTTCAAGCCTATACAGCTTGGAGTAAGACAACATGCATAAAGAGGATGATGTGGTCAAAATACTCATTTGCCTAATAATTATGCACTCCCTGTATATATATATATTTATTAAAATAAAGGTCAATAAAATGAGGGAGAAAGAATAACACACGTACACACATATATATATATATATATATATATATATATATATATATATATATTTATATGTATGTATATTTTGCAGAGTCATGCTACATCTGTGTAAAATGAGACATAGGGCCAGATTTATTAAAGACCTAGTGAACAGGAGCGTACATCTTCACCCCTGTCCGTCCTGCATCCCATCTGGCGGGCAGCATTATGCTGCCTGCATTTATTATTACACACTCGCGGGAGTGTGCAACCCCTCCTATTGCTCGTGCACAGTAAATCTACCCAGTCAGAAAAGTCATAGAGGATTGACATACACCACATAACAGGTGGCGTAGTGGGTTAAGAAGCAGCGGTCTGATGACTGCTGCTTTTTAACTTTTGTCTGCAGTCTTGCTTGTGCAAACCTGCAGCTGATGGGACTCAGAAGGTAATATTGGAACTTCAGAAATGGAGACCATAGTTTCACCCTGAAGACCACAGGATATGAACCCTCTGAAGGCCACATGACACTTTGTATATCTGTGGCCCATCACTGATTAAAATGATAAATGTTGGCTGCGCTTGAAGTCTTGTTTTTTCCAAATGTATACTGTAACAGAGTATTCTTGTGTGTTCTACAGAAATATCTGCTTTAATGTAGGGGTTAATTATTTATAATCAATTTAATGTTTATGATCTGGGAATCATTATCCTCACATGCAATAAAAACTTTACAATAATGACAGTAAAATGCAATATTCTCCTTGGAAGTCTCAGTATATAAACTGTTGAACCCTGCTGTCATCATTCTTCACTAGTTACAAGGATAAACTAAAGAAATAGCTGCATATTAGTTTATTACAAAGGGTAAAACATTATAACCTATTGGGTTTTCTAACCTCCCTAGTCACACATGCATGTTGTAAAATTCAAGATTATTAACAATATCAATCTTTGTATTTTCCTGAAAAAGCAACAATAAATGTAGGAAATTCACACTGTGATTTAAAAAAAAGAATTTATTGCACCATACAAGAAAAAAATTAAATCTAATCATAAAGGGGAACGTTTTATGGTTAATTTTGCATACCATATCGTAAAGATGCTATGTTCCAAGTTTTCCTTTCTTTTTTTTCTTTAATAGATTAAGCTAATCTGAGGTTTTATTACTATCTTTACTTAATTTGCTGTTTTTTTTTTCAATACTGTCATCACAATTTATAGAGAATATTATTTTTTATATATACTTTTGTATGCTCATATTTTTTAGAGCCAAAAAATATACTTAACTTTTCAGTGGTAATGCTGACAGACTAAGGGGCCTCTTTATTATGTTGCGAGCAGACATGATCCAATATAGCGTATCATGTCCGCTGCACATCGATAAATGCAGACAGCATACGCTGTCTGCATTTATCATGGCACCAGCAGTTCTTGTTAACTGCTGGTGCAATGCCGCCCCCTGCAGATTTGCGGCCGCTAGCAGGGGGTGTCAATCAACCCGATCGTATTCGATCAGGTTGATTTCTGTCTGCCGCCTCAGAGCAGGTGGATAAGTTATGGAGCAGTGGTCCTGAAGGCTCGCCGGAAACACGGGGCATCAAGCTCCATACGGAGCTTGATAAATATGCCCCTAAGGGTCAGATTACGAGTGGAGCGGTAGTTTGCACTTGCATTCAAGCGTTAAAACTGCTAGCAGTAAACTCAAATTTGGAGCCATGGACTTCAATGGAGCCAAAAAAGTTTAAAAAACGAACACCCCAAGTAGCGCACACATGATCTCAGTTATTTAAAAGCGCAACATAAGATGATATTGCATATTTCATAATCCAATGTTCTGCACATGGCAAAATATGTTCTATTTATTCTAAAAGAGTTCATTAAAAATATATATTTGATGGATTATTTGCACAAATATATATTTTTATACCTACTGTATATATATATATATGAATATATATATATTTTTTAAACCACTCTTCAGCCCGACCCACCTGTAGTCACCTGCCTGGGTTCAATGATATAGTGCTATATTCAATAGAGAGATTGCACTCACAGGACTTTTCCAAACAGTTAAATCACTTTAATGGAACCTTTTCAGGGAAGTTATCTCCTTCATCAGCATGGTGATTTAACTGTTTGGAAAAGTCTTGTGAGTGCAATCTCTCTTTTGAATATATATACATATATATATATATATACACATGATTATTATAGATTTAGCTATATACATATATATATATATATATATATATATATACAGTATATATATATATATATACACATGATTATTATAGATTTAGCTATATACATATATATATATATATATATATATATATATATATATAGGTATCCAAAACACCAGAACTCGCCCACAAAGGAAAACTGCCTGGGTGCAAATTTGTAGAAGATATGCAGCCAAAAGAAAATGCACTCTCAGGACTTTCATAAACAGGTTACTTTTATTTCTGTAATGTTTTCGGAGGTCTTGCCTCCTTCATCAGCAAGGCTGAAAGACGACCACCACTGAACAAGACACACAAGCTGAAACGTCAAGACTGGGCCAAGAAATATCTCAAGACTGATTTTTCTAAGGTTTTATGGACTGATGAAATGAGAGTGAGTCTTGATGGGCCAGATGGATGGGCCCGTGGCTGGATTGGTAAAGGGCAGAGAGCTCCAGTCCGACTCAGACGCCAGCAAGGTGGAGGTGGAGTACTGGTTTGGGCTGGTATCATCAAAGATGAGCTTGTGGGGCCTTTTCGGGTTGAGGATGGAGTCAAGCTCAACTCCCAGTCCTACTGACAGTTTCTGGAAGACACCTTCTTCAAGCAGTGGTACAGGAAGAAGTCTGCATCCTTCAAGAAAAACATGATTTTCATGCAGGACAATGCTCCATCACACGCGTCCAAGTACTCCACAGCGTGTCTGGCAAGAAAGGGTATAAAAGAAGAAAATCTAATGACATGGCCTCCTTGTTCACCTCATCTGAACCCCATTGAGAACCTGTGGTCCATCATCAAATGTGAGATTTACAAGGAGGGAAAACAGTACACCTCTCTGAACAGTGTCTGGGAGGCTGTGGTTGCTGCTGCACGCAATGTTGATGGTGAACAGATCAAAACACTGACAGAATCCATGGATGGCAGGCTTTTGAGTGTCCTTGCAAAGAAAGGTGGCTATATTGGTCACTGATTTGTTTTTGTTTTGTTTTTGAATGTCAGAAATGTATATTTGTGAATGTTGAGATGTTATATTGGTTTCACTGGTAAAAATAAATAATTGAAATGGGTATATATTTGTTTTTTGTTAAGTTGCCTAATAATTATGCACAGTAATAGTCACCTGCACACACAGATATCCCCCTAAAATAGCTATAACTAAAAACAAACTATTATAAGAAATTAAAAAGACATAAAAATACCACTGGATTTTGTATAACAATGGTGCTTTATAATACACTCCAAAGAGAGGCCAACAAAGAAAATGTGTAACCTAGATTTTTGAAATGCTGCAAAGTAAGCCAGCTATTTCATTTGCAGCATTTACAGGTTATAGAATTTGTTTTCTAACCTCCTAGGTAGCATAGGATAAGCATTTTTTTTTTTTTTTTACAAAAGCAAGTGGTATTTTATTTTTAAATGCCTGTATTGTAACATATCTGATACAAAATAAATGTTTTAGCATCATACAAATTGTCATTTTGTCAGTAAAATACTGTTCTTTTATTCCAGGATCATAAATAATTGTTTGCCTGGCTCCTGGATTTTAAACACATTTGTAAAGCCATGGTTTTAATGATAATAATGTTCGAGCAGAGTTGATTTTAATCTGATCCCTGGGTTACCTCACCAAGGGCCAGATTACAAATTGTGCACTATTTAACACTTTCGCTTGCATGCAAACACCGGCAGAAATAAAATCTTAACATGTGCAGGCTAGCGTGCCTATTACATGGTGAAAGTAATATGTTTGCACACAAGCAAAAGCTGACGCATGCTAACTGCAGGACTTCGGATATTGCAAACGCGCTAACTTCTTCCCATAAGCTTCAATGGAGAACGCAAACTAGAAAAAAAACTAACACTTATCACTTGCCCGCTAACCCGACAGGATATAACCTACAGCACTAACCTGAAGGTAGTTATGAATATTTTACATTCCAATGTTCTTCATCTAAGTCACGTTTACTTTCAGCTTGTAATACATGTGCAAGTTATACTGATATTTCATAATTGCGTGCATTCTAACATTAGCACACCACTTGTAATTTAGCCCTAAGTATTCAGCATGAATGTCTGGTCTATTAGTTAGCAATAAAGACCGCAATCAAGAAAAAGAGCATTAAAAGGATACTGGCAGGTGATGCTGGAAGTTCGTGTAAAAAAAAGTATGAACTGAAAACCATACCTTAGTAGCTTTAATTTCCTTGAAATTGGTTCATGTGCTTCACAAATTAAATGAATTATCTGAGAAAAATGCCTGGCAACATAGCTGTCAGTTGCTCTGAGAACACTCTACTCTGTAGGTCAGAGGTTTTCAAACTAGTTCCTCAAGGGATACAAACGGTCCCGGATTTAATTTTTCATAGCATGCGGCTTAATCAAAGTGACAGAAGTAGATTGATTGATCTTTGTTCAATTAAAATGATCCTGAATTTGTGGACCGTTGATTCCTAGATCTGATCTGGACACCTCTACTTAGGTGATCACACCCTCACTTGGCTGGAAGGAATTAATAATCACAGTGTCATAGATCAAACACAGTGCATATGATTGGATCACAGCTATAATATACAACCAAAGCACTGCTTCAAGGTTGCTAAAGCTAGACTGTTGGGCGCCCAATTATTATTGTCTAATCTAAACCACAATATAAAAATCACTTGGCCAAGTGAGAGCTGCTCATATCAATGCCCTTCCAAATATTTACATTTAAGTGCCGACACTTGGATCTGTATGTTAAAAAAAGCATACTTAGGTAGGCTCAGGTGCAGCAATGCACTACTGGGAGCTAGCTACTGATTGGTGGCTGCACATTTATGCATCCTGTCTTTGCCTTAACCCGATGTGTCCAGCTAGCTCATAGTTGTGAATTGCTGATCCTTCAACTAAGGATACCAAAAGTATAATGCACATTTGATAATACAATTGAATAACACATTTTATGCTCTATCTGTGGGTTTCTTTCATGTCCCTTTAACTTTACTGCAACACTTGAAAACAAAGACAAGTTCTGTCAGAACTCCTTAGAAAAAGAGGAGACAGTTTTACTCTGTTGACTACAGGATCACTAGCCAAGAATGGACCCTAGAAATCAGTGTCTATAAAGGTGTAGCCTTGCTCACTGTGCTATTTGATCAGTACCTGTGACTTGTTTCACTCCTTCTTAGACACAAAAGACCAGGTTACATGGGGCGCACTAACTTTATTTTTGCTCGAGAACTAACTGTGCTCAAAGTTAAAAATTAGCACGTCCATAATGGCTCACATATTACAAGTTGAAAGTAAACAGATAGTGCTTGAGCAAAAGACGTGATATCATGACCATGCTGACCCCATCTCCCCATAGACTTCTATGGGGCGCACTAAAAAACCTATTAGTTAACATTCATGCGCTAACTGGACTGCGCTAGATCAACTACGCTAAAGCTGAAGGCGCATTAGGAATACTTTAAATCCCGGTGTTCTTTACAAAGATGAAAAATTATTTTTATTTATATATATATATATACTTTTTTGTAAAATATATAACTATTCCTATATATCTTGATCGATCGATAGATCGATAGATCGATAGATATTGTATACACAGATATATATAAAAATTCATTAAAATTATGGTGGAGATAAAAATCTGAAATTTAAATCATGTCTCAAAAGTAAATCAATACAATTTTTTTGCATAGGAAAATTAGCACAACCAGGCAAGTTCCCTGCTTGTTTTTTCACAGTAAAACTCCATGTACACTGTTACCAATGCACAAGAGGATTCTGGGTAGGATATGCAAATTAGATATGCAAAATATCAGATTTTTTTATTTGTTTCGTGAAATTGTTTTAACAGTTTAATTTAGCTTTTTAGTCTTGTGCTCGAGTGCAACATTTATTTTTAAACTTGTAATTCCAGCACTATTTAGCACGGTCGCAATATCCATTGAACGTATAGCTTGCACTAGAGCGATGTCGGCCACGCTTACCTTCTCAGGTAAATGGACTTTATCATGGACTTTTAATATCACATTGTGCAGTAATTTTTGTGTTGTGCGGTGATATTTCTTATCGTGACCAGCCCTATCATTAGCACGCCACATGTAATCTATCCATAATGAGCCAAGTGTACAGCATTACCGATCAACATCCTATTTAAACTAACAGCCTGCAGTAATATATGCTCAGTTGTAGCAGAGCTTTATAATGTTAAGGTCTAGTGTTGTTTTTTCCTAATCTCCTGGTATTTCTTTCCTTTGGCTTTGGATCTTGTATCTCTGATTTAGTGCCTGTATTATCTCAACTGTTGCCTTATCCCTCTTGAAACCACATATTTCCTGCCTTTGGACTTTTCTCACTCTAAAAAAAAGTCAGTTTCTGAGACCATAGATCAATGCATTGCATGGCTATTTGTTGGATTTTGTATTCCATAAGCAAGCCATTAGACACCCATTTGCCATGTGATTCTCCAGTAGCTTAGCATTCTGTTAAATACACTTATATTTTTCATTCAGATTATTTGACAGTGGCTTTCCAGTCTATGAGAAAACAGTTTTGGAGCAGATTTTCAGAGGGCTTCTGTAATTTTCTGAACTGAAAAACACTGACCTCTCAGAAAACATTTTGTCAAAAAGCACATCTCAGCTAGTCCCATAGCTTTTTGTAGTGTTAATATGTTCACATGTTAATAAACAGAATAATTTATTATTTTAGCTACATCTATTGCTCAGATCACACTTTTAAGCTATGAAACTTCTACACAACTTAAATAGATTAAAATAATCATCCATGATTGCAGAAGATTTTTGGATGCTTAAAATTGTTTAATATTGTTTTACTTGTTGTCTCTACTGCTTTAAATGGATTATAAAAAAGAGATTGTGATATAAAATGTTTAATTATGTGTAGTTAAACATCTTTGCAATATACTTTCAGTATTTATTGTGTTCCCCTTTCCTGTCATTTAACTCTGAAAATTGTTGGTTTTCTAAATTATTTCACTGAGTTTTTATAAAGTAATGGGTACTGCCATGTTTGAACTTAAGTTGACCCTTATGTTTCCCCTGCTAAAGAAAATTAGGGACAGATATAAAACAGACTGTCCAAAAAGGGCTTTTATACATCTTTCTTGGCAAAGAGATAAATAGAAAACTAGTTCAAACATGGCATGCTCATTACTTTATAGAAACTAAATCTTAACACTTAATTTTTTCAATATTCAATTAAAATATTATTGTAAAAATGCTTTGTCATATTATTCTAAGGATGATTTTTGCTTTACATACATAATTAGATTTAGCTTTTATTTACTACTTAACATCCTTTTAAGTATTGTTCATCTTATATTTGGGTCATCCCTCTTTGTTTACATAAATATTATAAACTTATAATAAATATATAAGTTTTTAGTACCATCTATTCTACACTATTGTTGTTTTTATTTGCTTTTAGGTTTAATTTATGATTTAAAAAGAAAAAAAATTTTTTTTGGGATTGGAGTTTCTCCCAACCACCAAAGGTTCTCACCATCAGGAACAGGAACACTAGCCCATTAATTGGGTTTGACCTAAAAGACCGTTGACTTTATTCTCACCATCAGGAACCTCAGACGGACTCTCACCACTAGGAAAATAAGGTTTCCTTATCTACACATTATTAACTTTTGACTTTTATTTGGATCTTCACATTTAGCCTTTTTTAGCATTTTGTTTCTTGGATTACAATCACTGACTTTGTTCTCTTTTTTTTTTTTTTTTGATCACTGACTTTGTTCTTTTTTTCATTTTTTGAGCAGCATTTTTTCATTTTATCCTTTGTCATTTTTTCAATTTTTCACATCATTTTTTTCACTTTTGAATAAGCAAGTTGACACTGTCTGTTTTCTTTATATTTGCAATCACTAAGGATAATTTTTCACTCCCTTTTTATACACATTATCACCACCAACTCTGGTACACAATATCTCTTACGGTATCCTCCTCCTAGTCGATATCAGCAATCTATTCATTTGATTTACTGCATTTTTTTAATCCACACATTGGATTGATTTCTTTCAGACATTGTTTGGAATTTTAACTTTCTCATATTTTTATTGGGGCTACTATTATTATTGCCTCTGTATAATTTTATATTCAGTGTTTTTATATAGATATAGTCAATATTTAATTTGTACAAGAGTGGATCAACATCTTATTACTTTTATTGTCATTTATTACCACTGTACCCACCATGGCATGTTTTATTCTTGTGTAAAGTACTAGATTTACAATTAAAATATTTCTAAATACACACTCTACACATTGTACAACACCTAGCCCATTTGAGGCACTCTAAACACATTTATTTTCTTAGTACATTTTCCAAGCTAGCCTACTGTTCAGAGCTATAGGTGCTCGTCTTTGGCGCTACACCCCATCGAAATCCATTTACATAAAGAGACAGTAAGCATCTTGAGATTTTTTTTATAAAATGTTTAGTTATGAATAATGAAAAACTTTGCAATATATTTTCATTATTTATTTTGCCCAATTTTCATGTAATTTATTTTTGAGTAATTTATTATTCTCATAATTTAAAATACACCCTGCTGATTTATCAAGGACAACCATGCTACATATTTGTCTCTAATAACAACTGCAAAATAATGTACTTCATAATAAATTTATGAAAGTAGTTAGCTTTGTTGTCTGTGGAATAAAGCCAAGATTGTCTCCTTGAAATGAGGCAAAGGGTGGGTGGAATTTGGCTATTAAAAATAAATTGCAGTCAAAAGGATGTTAATTTGTGTTAAAATTGTTAAGATCTGGCTAATATGTTATGCTATAGCAACTCAACAGAAATGTCTTGTAATCACAAAGAGTTTACTGCCCATATAACCTGTGAGGCCAAAACAAAATTATACAAAGTGCATTGTTAAAAAAACAACACTTGCTGAGCAGCTAATAGCATTGAGAGAGTAATGTGGTCATCATCACATACACAGCTTTTTCTGCACGGTGAGGGTTCGGGTCTCATGCCTAGGGCATGTGGTGCCAACTAAAAAAGACCTGGTAAAGCCCTCCAAATATGAGTCAATAATTAAAAAAACGATAGGCTCACCACCCTTACTAACAGCAGCAAGCAAATCAACAAGGTTTAAAAACATATTGTAAAATAAAAACCTAAAGGTGTAGCATAAAGTATAAAAATGTCCCACTTCCCACTGGATGATCACAAAGCAATGGATGGTGGCAAGAGGAAGCATGTGACAAAGGCAGTTTGACATAAAATTTCTGTAGGGGCAATGTACTGCTTCGTATTTGACTGTTCTCTTTAAACAGTGCTTTGCTCTGGCTTCACTGTGTCAAGTAAATGTATACAGTGCAGCCAGAGCACAGTGCTGTTTGAAGAGAACAGTCTGTATGTGTCTGTTCTTTATGCAGACATTCTGCATTTTCAGCATTGACATTGCCGACCACAGTATGTTCTGCCCTTGGGCTGTTCCATTTTTGTAATAAAATTTTTTTACCAGTGGGTTATACTTGATAGAATTATTGCAATATGCATAATTCATTATTTTAAAAGGAATTTACTTTTATTTTTTTAACTTCATTTGTGAATGGTTCATTATTTCCTGTTGCAAACCCACAAGGGGGCTGGGGTTACTACAGGAAGGCAAAGGGGCAGGTTTTCCTGTGAAGTGTTGCTAGGAGAAATCTGCTCTATCTGTAGTCAGTTTATTGCCCATAGTTAGAGGAAATTTGCTGCAAAAAATCATGAGACAGTAGAACTTGAGTTCTGTATCATCTGCTCTTTTACCTAGCTGCAGTCAGTGGTTACACTGCAAATTTCTAAGTGCTCATATAGCAAGAAAACAAGTTGTTTTTTTACACAATCCTTTTTTTTTTTTTATGTTTACTTTGATTTAACATACTTGTTTTCAATAAAGGAGCATTATTTCATATACCTTTCAAATAAAGTCTTTTACTGAATACAGTTTAAAGAGACAGTAAACACTGAGCTTTTTATTTAAAATGTTTAGAAAATGTTTGCTTTGCAATATACTTTCATTATTTATTTTACCCCATTTCCATTTAATTTAGCCCTGAACACTGAGAATGTTCTTATTCTCAGAGCATAAAATGCATCCTGTTGACTTATCAAGGTTAACCCTGCTACACATGTATTCCTAATTGACTTTAACTGAAACTGCAACACAATGTACTATATAGTAGAATGGTGACTGTGGCTACCAATTTAGACTAAACCCCACATTGGCCTCTCCAAATAAGGCAAACATTTAGTGCAGTTTAGCTAGTGAAAAAATATGTGCTGTAAAATGGATGTTAAAGGGCCAGTAAACCTAGAAAATAATGTTATATAATTCTGCACATAGTGCAGAATTATATAACATTAGCTTAGCCCTAGATTTCTAAAGTGAAGGGTTAAATAGATATCTTGCAAAGAAAACAGAACGCCGCTCCTGGCTCTACTGAGCGTGTCTGTTTTCTTCTCCTAAGCGCATCGCGGGCACACTGTTTAATCACATCCGGCCCGATCGCGCTATTAAACTCAATGTAGCTCACTCCCGCTACCAGACCAGAGCGGGAGCGAGCTACATTGATTTTAATAGCGTGATCGGGCCAGCTGTGACTAGACAGCGTGCCCGCGATGCACTTTGGAGAAGAAAACAGACCCGCTCAGTAGAGCCAGGAGCGGCGTTCTGTTTTCTTTGAGAGATATCTTTTTAACCCTTCACTTTAGAAACCTGGCGCTAAGCTAATGTTAATTAATTCTGCACTATGTGCAGAATTAAATAATATTATTTACTAGGTTTACTGGCCCTTTAATTTGTTTTCAAAACATTTAGACTTTGTTGATATGTTATTCTATAGCAACACAACAGAAATGTCTTTCCATTAAAAGTGTTTATTGTCCCATTAAACAACAAAATCACTTGATGTTAATACAGTAAACTCTCAGTTAACCAGAACTCAAGCAGCCAGAACTCTCAAGCAACCAGAAAAAAAATTTGAAGATACTATACATTGGAAATGAACACTAAATTTGCTCTGCACCTTCCTTTCTCTATAGTGGGCTCTCAAAGGTAAAAGCACGCCCTTTTAATGCCACCAGACCCTACATAACTGCTCTTGAAAGGTGTGAGCACAAGGCTGTCTGAGAATTAGACATCACGCTGCCACTGGGTGCCTGGGACTGAACGGAGGCGGCATTAATATTAATTCATAATTAGCTTTTATTTACTGTATTTAAATATTAATATCAAGTAAATTTATAGTAAAATATGAGGTATAGAACCTAGTTAGGCCATTTTTATTAGTAATTCTCAAGCAACCAGAAACTGCACCTATCCAGAATATATCAATCCCCATGGGTGCCGGTTTACTGGGAGTTTACTTGTACTTGGTTTTCAATAACTACAATACATTTTAAAATGTAAGGATTTGCTGCTAATGTGCTACTTTATTACTCCCAGTGTGGTGGATACAAAATAAAAAGGAGATACAAATGCAATAAGTTACAGAAAGATACAAGTTGTGTGATCATTGCTAGATTAAAGATCAATATGTTTAATTCATTAAAATAGTATTTCTTCTATTGCTTTGTACCATCACTATTTTCTAGAATGAGTGTTCAATTATTTTATTTCCACTAATCCTAGTTGTGCTTAGTATTCGTCAGCCTACAGCTGTATCTCCATAATAGGAAGACGAACCGTTCTACAATGTAGTTTCTGTTAGCTGAACATAGCAGCCAACCTAACAAAACACAGAATATAACATTTTAGAGAGCTTACTAAAAAATGTAATCACAGTGAGAAAGGCAGCCAGCAGGAAGTAGCTATCCCCAGGGAATTACTTACATTGCCTAAAGAGAAATCATGTATATGTGTAAAAATCCAGACGATTACAATTAATTAAAATGCTTCAAAATTGCCACATTCTCTCTAACCTACAGCAAGAAATTAACAGTGTTTGGCTTTGTAGCAAATGAGTGTGGCCTGACTGCAAGAAAAACATAATTTATGTAAGAACTTACCTGATAAATTCATTTCTTTCATATTAGCAAGAGTCCATGAGCTAGTGACGTATGAGCTAGTGACGTATGGGATATACATTCCTACCAGGAGGGGCAAAGTTTCCCAAACCTCAAAATGCCTATAAATACACCCCTCACCACACCCACAATTCAGTTTAACGAATAGCCAAGAAGTGGGGTGATAAAAAAGTGCGAAAGCATATAAAATAAGGAATTGGAATAATTGTGCTTTATACAAAATCATAACCACCACAAAAAAAGGGCGGGCCTCATGGACTCTTGCTAATATGAAAGAAATGAATTTATCAGGTAAGTTCTTACATAAATTATGTTTTCTTTCATGTAATTAGCAAGAGTCCATGAGCTAGTGACGTATGGGATAATGATTACCCAAGATGTGGATCTTTCCACACAAGAGTCACTAGAGAGGGAGGGATAAAATAAAGACAGCCAATTCCTGCTGAAAATAATCCACACCCAAAATAAAGTTTAATGAAAAACATAAGCAGAAGATTCAAACTGAAACCGCTGCCTGAAGTACTTTTCTACCAAAAACTGCTTCAGAAGAAGAAAATACATCAAAATGGTAGAATTTAGTAAAAGTATGCAAAGAGGACCAAGTTGCTGCTTTGCAAATCTGATCAACCGAAGCTTCATTCCTAAACGCCCAGGAAGTAGAAACTGACCTAGTAGAATGAGCTGTAATCCTCTGAGGCGGAGTTTTACCCGACTCAACATAGGCAAGATGAATTAAAGATTTCAACCAAGATGCCAAAGAAATGGCAGAAGCTTTCTGGCCTTTTCTAGCACCGGAAAAAATAACAAATAGACTAGAAGTCTTTCGGAAAGACTTAGTAGCTTCAACATAATATTTCAAAGCTCTAACAACATCCAAAGAATGCAACGATTTCTCCTTAGAATTCTTAGGATTAGGACATAATGAAGGAACCACAATTTCTCTACTAATGTTGTTGGAATTCACAACTTTAGGTAAAAATTCAAAAGAAGTTCGCAACACCGCCTTATCCTGATGAAAAATCAGAAAAGGAGACTCACAAGAAAGAGCAGATAATTCAGAAACTCTTCTGGCAGAAGAGATGGCCAAAAGGAACAAAACTTTCCAAGAAAGTAATTTAATGTCCAATGAATGCATAGGTTCAAACGGAAGAGCTTGAAGAGCTCCCAGAACCAAATTCAAACTCCAAGGAGGAGAAATTGACTTAATGACAGGTTTTATACGAACCAAAGCTTGTACAAAACAATGAATATCAGGAAGAATAGCAATCTTTCTGTGAAAAAGAACAGAAAGAGCAGAGATTTGACCTTTCAAGGAACTTGCGGACAAACCCTTATCTAAACCATCCTGAAGAAACTGTAAAATTCTCAGTATTCTAAAAGAATGCCAAGAAAAATGATGAGAAAGACACCAAGAAATATAAGTCTTCCAGACTCTATAATATATCTCTCTAGATACAGATTTACGAGCCTGTAACATAGTATTAATCACAGAGTCAGAGAAACCTCTTTGACCAAGAATCAAGCGTTCAATCTCCATACCTTTAAATTTAAGGATTTCAGATCCTGATGGAAAAAAGGACCTTGTGACAGAAGGTCTGGTCTTAACGGAAGAGTCCACGGTTGGCAAGAGGCCATCCGGACAAGATCCGCATACCAAAACCTGTGAGGCCATGCCGGAGCTACCAGCAGAACAAACGAGCATTCCTTCAGAATCTTGGAGATTACTCTTGGAAGAAGAACTAGAGGCGGAAAGATATAAGCAGGATGATACTTCCAAGGAAGTGATAATGCATCCACTGCCTCCGCCTGAGGATCCCGGGATCTGGACAGATACCTGGGAAGTTTCTTGTTTAGATGAGACGCCATCAGATCTATTTCTGGAAGTTCCCACATTTGAACAATCTGAAGAAATACCTCTGGGTGAAGAGACCATTCGCCCGGATGCAACGTTTGGCGACTGAGATAATCCGCTTCCCAATTGTCTATACCTGGGATATGAACCGCAGAGATTAGACAGGAGCTGGATTCCGCCCAAACCAAAATTCGAGATACTTCTTTCATAGCCAGAGGACTGTGAGTCCCTCCTTGATGATTGATGTATGCCACAGTTGTGACATTGTCTGTCTGAAAACAAATGAACGATTCTCTCTTCAGAAGAGGCCAAAACTGAAGAGCTCTGAAAATTGCACGGAGTTCCAAAATATTGATCGGTAATCTCACCTCCTGAGATTCCCAAACTCCTTGTGCCGTCAGAGATCCCCACACAGCTCCCCAACCTGTGAGACTTGCATCTGTTGAAATTACAGTCCAGGTCGGAAGCACAAAAGAAGCCCCCTGAATTAAACGATGGTGATCTGTCCACCACGTTAGAGAGTGTTTTAAAGATATTAATTGAGATATCTTTGTGTAATCCTTGCACCATTGATTCAGCATACAGAGCTGAAGAGGTCGCATGTGAAAACGAGCAAAGGGGATCGCGTCCGATGCAGCAGTCATAAGACCTAGAATTTCCATGCATAAGGCTACCGAAGGGAATGATTGTGACTGAAGGTTTCGACAAGCTGAAATCAATTTTAGACGTCTCTTGTCTGTTAAAGACAGAGTCATGGACACTGAATCTATCTGGAAACCCAGAAAAGTTACCCTTGTCTGAGGAATCAATGAACTTTTTGGTAAATTGATCCTCCAACCATGATCTTGAAGAAACAACACAAGTCGATTCGTATGAGATTCTGCTAAATGTAAAGACTGAGCAAGTACCAAGATATCGTCCAAATAAGGAAATACCACAATACCCTGTTCTCTGATTACAGACAGAAGGGCACCGAGAACCTTTGTAAAAATTCTTGGAGCTGTAGCTAGGCCAAACGGCAGAGCCACAAACTGGTAATGCTTGTCCAGAAAAGAGAATCTCAGGAACTGATAATGATCTGGATGAATCGGAATATGCAGATATGCATCCTGTAAATCTATTGTGGACATATAATGCCCTTGCTGAACAAAAGGCAAGATAGTCCTTATAGTTACCATCTTGAACGTTGGTATCCTTACATAACGATTCAATATTTTTAGATCCAGAACTGGTCTGAAGGAATTCTCCTTCTTTGGTACAATGAAGAGATTTGAATAAAACCCCATCCCCTGTTCCGGAACTGGAACTGGCATAATTACTCCAGCCAACTCTAGATCTGAAACACAATTCAGAAATGCTTGAGCTTTCACTGGATTTACTGGGACACAGGAAAGAAAAAATCTCTTTGCAGGAGGTCTCATCTTGAAACCAATTCTGTACCCTTCTGAAACAATGTTCTGAATCCAAAGATTGTGAACAGAATTGATCCAAATTTCTTTGAAAAAACGTAACCTGCCCCCTACCAGCTGAGCTGGAATGAGGGCCGCACCTTCATGTGGACTTAGAAGCAGGCTTTGCCTTTCTAGCAGGCTTGAAATTTATTCCAGACCGGAGATGGTTTCCAAACTGAAACTGCTCCTGAGGATGAAGGATTAGGCTTTTGTTCTTTGTTGAAACGAAAGGAACGAAAACGATTATTAGCCCTGTTTTTACCCTTAGATTTTTTATCCTGTGGTAAAAAAGTTCCTTTCCCACCAGTAACAGTTGAGATAATAGAATCCAACTGAGAACCAAATAATTTGTTACCCTGGAAAGAAATGGAAAGTAGAGTTGATTTAGAAGCCATATCAGCATTCCAAGTCTTAAGCCATAAAGCTCTTCTAGCTAAAATAGCTAGAGACATAAACCTGACATCAACTCTGATAATATCAAAAATTGCATCACAGATAAAATTATTAGCATGCTGAAGAAGAAGAATAATATCATGAGAATCATGATCTGTTACTTGTTGCGCTAAAGTTTCCAACCAAAAAGTTGAAGCTGCAGCAACATCAGCCAATGATATAGCAGGTCTAAGAAGATTACCTGAACACAGATAAGCTTTTCTTAGAAAGGATTCAATTTTCCTATCTAAAGGATCCTTAAACGAAGTACCATCTGACGTAGGAATAGTAGTACGTTTAGCAAGGGTAGAAATAGCCCCATCAACTTTAGGGATTTTGTCCCAAAATTCTAATCTGTCAGACGGCACAGGATATAATTGCTTAAAACGTTTAGAAGGAGTAAATGAATTACCCAATTTATCCCATTCTTTGGAAATTACTGCAGAAATAGCATTAGGATCAGGAAAAACTTCTGGAATAACCACAGGAGATTTAAATACCTTATCTAAACGTTTAGAATTAGTATCAAGAGGACCAGAATCCTCTATTTCTAAAGCAATTAGTACTTCTTTAAGTAAAGAACGAATAAATTCCATTTTAAATAAATATGAAGATTTATCAGCATCAATCTCTGAGACAGAATCCTCTGAACCAGAAGAGTCATCAGAATCAGAATGATGATGTTTATTTAAAAATTCATCTGTAGGGAGAGAAGTTTTAAAAGATTTTTTTACGTTTACTAGAAGGAGAAATAACAGACATAGCCTTCTTTATGGATTCAGAAACAAAATCTCTTATGTTATCAGGAACATTCTGCACCTTAGATGTTGAAGGAACTGCAACAGGCAATGGTACTTTACTAAAGGAAATATTATCTGCATTAACAAGTTTGTCATGACAATTAATACAAACAACAGCCGGAGGAATAGCTACCAAAAGTTTACAGCAGATACACTTAGCTTTGGTAGATCCAGCACTAGACAGCGATTTTCCTGTAGTATCTTCTGACTCAGATGCAACGTGAGACATCTTGCAATATGTAAGAGAAAAAACAACATATAAAGCAAAATTGATCAAATTCCTTAAATGACAGTCTCAGGAATGGGAAAAAATGCCAAAGAACAAGCTTCTAGCAACCAGAAGCAATGAAAAAATGAGACTGAAATAATGTGGAGACAAAAGCGACGCCCATATTTTTTAGCGCCAAATCAGACGCCCACATTATTTGGCGCCTAAATGCTTTTGGCGCCAAAAATGACGCCACATCCGGAACGCCGACATTTTTGGCGCAAAATAACGTCAAAAAATGACGCAACTTCCGGCGACACGTATGACGCCGGAAACGGAAAATAATTTTTTGCGCCAAGAATGACGCAATAAAATGAAGCATTTTCAGCCCCCGCGAGCCTAACAGCCCACAGGGAAAAAAAAGTCAAATTTTTGAAGGTAAGAAAAAATTGAATAATTCAAGTGCATTATCCCAAATATGAAACTGACTGTCTGAAAAATGAGGAATGTTGAACATTCTGAGTCAAGGCAAATAAATGTTTGAATACATATATTTAAAACTTTATAAACAAAGTGCCCAACCATAGCTTAGAGTGTCACAGAAAATAAGATTTACTTACCCCAGGACACTCATCTACATGTTTGTAGAAAGCCAAACCAGTACTGAAACGAGAATCAGCAGAGGTAATGGTATATATAAGAGTATATCGTCGATCTGAAAAGGGAGGTAAGAGATGAATCTCTACGACCGATAACAGAGAACCTATGAAATAGACCCCGTAGAAGGAAATCACTGCATTCAAATAGGCAATACTCTCCTCACATCCCTCTGACATTCACTGCACGCTGAGAGGAAAACCGGGCTCCAACTTGCTGCGGAGCGCATATCAACGTAGAATCTAGCACAAACTTACTTCACCACCTCCATCGGAGGCAAAGTTTGTAAAAACTGAATTGTGGGTGTGGTGAGGGGTGTATTTATAGGCATTTTGAGGTTTGGGAAACTTTGCCCCTCCTGGTAGGAATGTATATCCCATACGTCACTAGCTCATACGTCACTAGCTCATGGACTCATGCTAATTACATGAAAGAAAGTATATGTTATACAATCTATGTATGTATTGGGTACTTGTAAAGCACGGCTAATCACCCGTTAGGGTTTAAAGGCGCTGCTCATTTTATCGACCTTGGAAGGATGAGAGACTGAGTGGACCTCGCCGGGGATCAAACCTGCAACCCTTGGGTTGCTACAGTGCTCAGCCACAGTGCCTTAGCATACTGAGCTATCTGTCCAGCATCAAGCAGCCAATTGAGATGTTATTGGTAAAGGCATGGGTTTAGGCATCAGGTAGTTATCACTATCTATCCCAATATTGATGTGATGCAATTAGAACAGCTTACTATGTCAAGTAATTGAAAATCCTTTAACTTATAAGAATGATGATAAAAATAATTCTGTATAATGTGATAATCTATGGAGAAATGTATGAAATGTACTGAAGCCCTAAGCAACAGTCACACATGATGCTCTCAAAAGGCACTATTACATCTATATAGATGGTCACTGGCTAACAATATCAAAATCAACCTACAATTGTGTCTGTAACTATAGGTGCAGTTCAAAGGAAGGTGCTCCATTTATTAATGTAGAATCAAAAAAGATTACAATTTTAGTAAATATAAGACGCTCACTGCAACATGTTATCATTTGAATAGTGAGAAAGAAACCCTCTTAGAGAGTTGGTGCTGTGTTCACTATCCTATAAAGACTATTGAGAAATGCTATACATATGGAAAAACACAGGCAATAAAATGCAAGTTATTTTAATGCTACAATTGACATCTTTGTTTTCATATTGTAAGACTGCATTTAACGGAACAGAGTACAAGATTAGTTTAATGTAAATTTTGAAAGCAGTCCTTTACAGTTTCTCTATATCTTCCTCAACTGATTGATAGCATTTGGACACCTACTGCAAGCAGTCCCAGATTTTATGGTGTAGAACTGCTAATTTTAGGAAACATATAATTGGATAGCCACAATCAAGAATCAGGAGGTCTTATTGGTTGCACAAGCTTGAGATAATTTGTTGGTCTGCCTCTATGAATGTCAATCAATAATGCTTTCTCAAGTGAGCACTGAAATTAATGGATGTTATGTGTTAGCCACTTACATAGATTTCATTCTGTGGCATTATTCTTAAACAAGGCATTGAATTTAAAAATGTTAAAAAAAAAAAAACAACAACAAACCTTTAGCAGGTATATGCTGTTCTGGGTATAAAGCAATATATATATTCTCAGGTCTGTAACTGCATTCCCAGAATCCCTCACTACATGAACAGAATGCTGATTTGAAGCTGCTGCTGCAGATGTGACTAAACTGTTATAGATACTAGTATTATTTTCTGCAAGTGAATCATATATCATGCATTAGCAATGTTAATAAAAGGTTCATTTAGAACCACTTGTAAAAAAAAATGACAATACTTTGTATCATGCTTTTAATGCTATAAATTAGCACAGCAGGCAAAACCATGAAACCTTGATGGAACATAACATTTTTCTTTAACTTTTTAGTCAGCGCAAAACAAAAGAAAATCCATCTTTTAAAGCTTTGGTTTAACCTATTCTCTTCATATTCAAGCTGTTCCACAGGACACCACACTGTTTCTGTACATTATGTTCAAAATCTTCTACAAAGAGCTATTTACACTCTAGAAATCAGCCTATGTAAAAAGAAAAACCATCAACAAAAAATATAATAAATGGGTCAACTTGTTTTTATGTGGCAGAAGTAAAAAAAAAAAAATGAAAAAGAGATAAATGATGTTAAAATATGGCTTTGATGTACTATTCAGAAAATGAACGATGTCCTCTACAGATGAATAAAACTTGTAGACAGGAGATTCTGTCACACACTCGTCTGCAAGATGTTCAGAACCTTTTATTTTCTTAAATCAAAACTTGTTGCCAAATCCCACTGCACCTGCTTTCGGACTGGAACACACTTCACTATCAAACCCTATGTCAGCCAATTCCCACATGGATCTTAACATGCTGCATTTAGGGTATATACAGATTGTCATATATTGTTGAAAAGCATGTCTTTTATGTGGAGTGAACGTCCAGTTGGAACAAAAAATGAAGAGACAGATGAACTTTCATATAGATTGAAAGGATTCAGCAGAGTGTGTAAGTACTTTTTATAGTTGTGTGGCTAGCTAGAACAAGAGGTTATGCAAAAAATTAAAGTGGCTCAGTGGCTCAAGATATGATATTGAGAAGGATATTCAAGGTTTCTCTAATGCCAACACTAATGGTTGCATTGAAGTCACTAGCGGATCTTTAATATTTTAGAAATTATCCAATTATCAAGCTGTGGATGCTGCCATAAAATTGCTGCTTTGTAACCTCTCGGCCCCTTAAATCACTCCATACTCATTTATCTGAGATAAATATCAAGTCTTGCCCTTGTGTGATTGGTTACATGAGATCAGGGGGTGGAGCTGCTTGTGTAATGATAAATACAGGTATCACATTCCTTGTCTGCCCGCAGGTTAGTAAATGTTAATTAAAGGTTGCTACATAACAAGGCACACACTGATTAGCTGGCACCGATATAAATATGTAGTGCTTGAACTGTGAGTGACATTAAGTTTTCTGGTAAAACAACACCTCTGCTTTAAACATTGTAGAATAATATTTTCTGTTAAAATTACATTGGTTAAAACTTTTTCCATTTACAGTAAAGTGCATGTTTAAACATATCAGATGCTACTGTATTAAAGCTAACTGGCTGAAAGAAACAGATCCCTGAGCATTACTAGTGAAGAGGGAAAGGCCCCTATTTATTAAAGTCTGGTGGACCTGATCCGACAGTGCAGATCAGGTCCGCCAGACTTCGCTGAATACGGCGAGCAATACGCTCGCCGTATTCAGCATTGCACCAGCAGCTTACAAGAGCTGCTGGTGCAACGCCGCCCCCTGCAGACTCGCGGCCAATAGGCCACCAGCAGGGGGGTGTCAATCAACCCGATCGTACTCGATCGGGTTGATTTCCGGCGATGTCTGTCTGCCTGCTCAGAGCAGGCGGACAGGTTATGGAGCACCGGTCTTTGTGACCGCTGCTTCATAACTGAAACACGGGGCATCAAGCTCCATTCAGAGCTTGATACATGTGCCCCAGTGCCTCCACGCGCCTTAAAACTAAAAGTAGGCTTATACGGCAGAAACCAGCAATATTCAAAAACATCCATTAAAAACAAATATACAATTAATTTTTAAATGCAATTTTGTAGATGCATCAAATAGCTTTTGTACCCAATGCACATTATAATGGTTGCTAGTGTGATATTGATTATTATTATTTAAAGAACCTAATAGTCACGTGGGTTGATGCAAAGGAAGAGCATTTTGTTACTTTTCATTACAGGATTTAGGGCTTGTTTTTGTATTGAGGTGGTAAAGTTTGGAAACTGGTGATTAAAACATTTATATCCATTACAGTCTATGGAGAATTTTTATGTTACCAACAGTTTCAAAACTTCACCACCTCAATGGAAACTAGGCCACAGTTAGCTAAGTTATTATTTCAATAGGAATTAGAGATGTGTTTAATTGGGTTAGTGGGTCCTGGTTAGGAGATGATGTATGGAGAAGACTTAAAAGTTTATAATAAGAAGACCATGCCCTTGTATTTGTATAAAACACACACACAGACATTAAACCATTCATTTTAAAGGACCATTAAATTCAGAATTGCATAATCAACAAGTGCACAATAGAAGACACTTAGGGCTAAATGTATTAAGCAGTGTAAGCTGCTTCTAAACCATTGCGTGGCGCAGGTTCGTACATGCAAGCTTGCTTCCCACAATGTAAGAAGCCGTGGTCATTAGACTGAAATCACCCCAAACACTCTCACTCGGGGTGATTAACAGGCCCTTCTCTTGTGCAATTGGTCTTGCCGAGAAGGCGCGTCATTACACACTTAAGCAAGTATGTAATGGTACATACGGGGCAGCATATTTACAGGGTTCGTGGCCCATTTGTTGAGAACCTTGTCTGCATGACCATTAATGTGTGCATAGGGTTAGGGCAAGCGCTTAAAAGACTGAGGGGCCTATTTATCAAATGTCTGTCCGACATGATACGATCAGCGGATCGCTGAATGCGGACAGAATACAGACATCGCTGAATGCGGACAGAATACGCTTTTCACATTCAGCATTGCACCAGCAGTTCTGCTGAACTGCTGGTGCAATGCCGCCCTCTTCAGATTTACGGCCAATCATCTGCTTCATAACTTGGTGTTTCTGGCGAACCTGAAGGCTCGCCAGAAACAAAGGGCGAGTGAGAATATCAAGTATGTAAAAATACAAATTTATTCAGCTCCTATGAGACTAAATATGATGTGAATAGACAATTAAAGGAACACTCAGGTTAAATTAAATGTTCATGATTCAGATAAAGCATGTAATTTTAAAGAACTTTCCAATTTACTTCCATTAAAAAAAATGTGCACAGTCTTTTATATTTACACTTTTTGAGTCACCAGATCCTACTGAGCATGTGCAAGAATTCACAGACTATACGTATATGCATTTGTGATTGGCTGATGGCTATCACATGGTACAAGGGGAGTGGAAATATACATAACTTTGACATTTGTTATATGTTGTGGCTTCTGTACTGCTCACTGTTGTAACATCATAACCATCTAAGCAAAGCTTAATAAAGCTATAAAGAGAAGCATATGTGTGCTATATTCAGAATCGCTACAACAGGGTATTAAGCATAAAGTATAACTTGCAGCTGTCCAGCTCCTGTAGCAGATATACCTGTGGTGGGTTATAGTGTTAGTGATCAAAATCTAACGCCTAGATTTAGAGTTCTGCGGCCAAAGGGGTGCGTTAGCTACGCGTGCTTTTTTTCCCACGCACCTTTTAAATACCACTGGTATTTAGAGTTCACAGAATGGCTGGGTTTTCAGTGCGTTAGGCTCCAAAAAGGGAGCGTAGAGCATAATTTAACGCCACTGCAACTCTCGATACCAGCGGTGCTTACGGACGCGGCCAGCTTAAAAAACAATGGGGCTGTTTGAGCTGAAAAAAAACTAACACCTGCAAAAAAGCCTTGTTCAGCTCCTAACGCAGCCCCATTGTTTTCTATGGGGAAACACTTCCTACGTCTGCACCTAACACCCTAAAATGTACCCTGAGTCTAAACACCCCTAACCTTACACTTATTAACCTCTAATCTGCCACCCCCGCTATCGCTGACACCTGCATATTTTTTTTAACCCCTAATCTGCCGCTCCGTAAACTGCCGCTACTTACATTATCCCTATGTACCCCTAATCTGCTGCCCCTAAAACCGCCGACCCCTATATTATATTTATTAACCCCTAATCTGCCCCCCTCAACGTCGCCTCCACCTGCCTACACTTATTAACCCATAATCTGCCGAGCGGACCGCACAGCTACTATAATAAAGTTATTAACCCCTAATCTGCCTCACTCCCGCCTCATTAACCCTATAATAAATAGTATTAACCCCTAATCTGCCCTCACTAACATCGCCGACACCTAACTTCAAGTATTAACCCCTAATCTGCCGATCGGAGCTCACCGCTACTCTAATACATTTTTTAACCCATAAAGCTAAGTTTAACCCTAACCCTAACACCCCCCTAAATTAAATATAATTTAAAACTATCGAAATAAATTAACTCTTATTAAATAAATTATTCCTATTTAAAGCTAAATACTTACCTGTAAAATAAACCCTAATATAGCTACAATATAAATTATAATTATATTATAGCTATTTTAGGATTAATATTTATTTTACAGGCAACTTTGTATTTATTTTAACCAGGTACAATAGCTATTAAATAGTTAATAACTATTTAATAGCTAAAATAGTTAAAATAATTACAAAATTACCTGTAAAATAAATCCTAACCTAAGTTACAATTAAACCTAACACTACACTATCAATAAATTAATTAAATACAATACCTACAAATAAATACAATTAAATAAACTAACTAAAGCACAAAAAATAAAAAAGAACTAAGTTACAAAAAATAAAAAAATATTTACAAACATTAGAAAAATATTACAACAATTTTAAACTAATTACACCTAATAAAATAACAAAGCCCCCAAAATAAGAAAATGCCCTACCCTATTCTAAAATAAAAAAGTTCAAAGCTCTTTTACCTTACCAGCCCTGAAAAGGGCCCTTTGCGGGGCATGCCCCAAAGAATTCAGCTCTTTAGCCTGTAAAAAAAACACATACAATACCCCCAACATTACAACCCACCACCCACATAACCCTAATCTAACCCAAACCCCCCCCTTAAATAAACCTAACACTAAGCCCCTGAAGATCTCCCTACCTTGTCTTCACCTCACCAGGTCCCGATCTGTCCAGAAGAGGGTCCGAAGTCTTGATCCAAGCCCAAGCGGGGGGCTGAAGAGTGACGTCCATCCTCGGGCTGAAGTCTGGATCCAAGCGGCGGCTGAAGAACTCCATCATCGGGCTGAAGTCGGAAGTCCATCATCGGGATGAAGTCTTCTATCAAGCCGCATCTTCAATCTTCTTTCTCCTGGAGCGGAGAGGAGCCATCTTCTTCCAAGCCGACGCAGAACATCCTCTTCAACCGACGCCTACTCGCCGAATGACGGTTCCTTTAAATGACATCATCCAAGATGGCATCCCTCGAATTCCGATTGGCTGATAGGATTATATCAGCCAATCGGAATTAAGGTAGGAATATTCTGATTGGCTGATGGAATCAGCCAATCAGATTCAATTTCAATCCAAGTGGCTGATTGGATCAGCCAATCAAATTGAGCTCGCATTCTATTGGCTGTTCCGATCAGCCAATAGAATGCGAGCTCAATCTGATTGGCTGATCCAATCAGCCAATCAGAATATTCCTACCTTAATTCCGATTGGCTGATCAGCCAATCGGAATTCGAGGGACGCCATCTTGGATGACGTCATTTAAAGGAACCGTCATTCGGCGAGTAGGCGTCGGTTGAAGAGGATGTTCCGCGTCGGCTTGGAAGAAGATGGCTCCTCTCCGCTCCGGAAGAAAGAAGATTGAAGATGCGGCTTGATAGAAGACTTCATCCCGATGATGGACTTCCGACTTCAGCCCAATGATGGAGTTCTTCAGCCGCCGCTTGGATCCAGACTTCAGCCCGAGGATGGACGTCACTCTTCAGCCCCCCGCTTGGGCTTGGATCAAGACTTCGGACCCTCTTCTGGACAGATCGGGACCCGGTGAGGTGAAGACAAGGTAGGGAGATCTTCAGGGGCTTAGTGTTAGGTTTATTTAAGGGGGGTTTGGGTTAGATTAGGGGTATGTGGGTGGTGGGTTGTAATATTGGGGGGGTATTGTATGTGTTTTTTTTACAGGCAAAAGAGCTGAATTCTTTGGGGCATGCCCCGCAAAGGGCCCTTTTCAGGGCTGGTAAGGTAAAAGAGCTTTGAACTTTTTTATTTTTGAATAGGGTAGGGCATTTTTTTATTTTGGGGGGCTTTGTTATTTTATTAGGGGGCTTAGAGTAGGTGCAATTAGTTTAAAATTGTTGTAATGTTTGTAAATATTTTTTTATTTTTTGTAACTTAGTTCTTTTTTATTTTTTGTACTTTAGTTAGTTTATTTAATTGTATTTATTTGTAGGTATTGTATTTAATTAATTTATTGATAGTGTAGTGTTAGGTTTAATTATAGATAATTGTAGGTATTGTATTTAATTAATTTATTGATAGTGTAGTGTTAGGTTTAATTGTAACTTAGGTTAGGATTTATTTTACAGGTAATTTTGTAATTATTTTAACTATTTTAGCTATTAAATAGTTATTAACTATTTAATAGCTATTGTAATTGGTTAAAATAAATACAAAGTTGCCTGTAAAATAAATATTAATCCTAAAATAGCTACAATATAATTATAATTTATATTGTAGCTATATTAGGGTTTATTTTACAGGTAAGTATTTAGCTTTAAATAGGAATAATTTATTTAATAAGAGTTAATTTATTTCGTTAGATTTAAATTATATTTAACTTAGGGGGGTGTTAGGGTTAGACTTATCTTTAGGGGTTAAAAAATGTATTAGAGTAGCGGTGAGCTCCGATCGGCAGATTAGGGGTTAATACTTGAAGTTAGGTGTCGGCGATGTTAGGGAGGGCAGATTAGGGGTTAATACTCTTTATTATAGGGTTATTGAGGCGGGAGTGAGGCGGATTAGGGGTTAATAACTTTATTATAGTAGCGGTGCGGTCCGCTCGGCAGATTAGGGGTTAATAAGTGTAGGCAGGTGGAGGCGACATTGAGGGGGGCAGATTAGGGGTTAATAAATATAATATAGGGGTCGGCGGTGTTAGGGGCAGCAGATTAGGGGTACATAAGGATAACGTAGGTGGCGGCGCTTTGCAGTCGGCAGATTAGGGGTTAATTATTGTAGGTAGCTGGCGGCGACGTTGTGGGGGGCAGGTTAGGGGTTAATAAATATAATATAGGGGTCGGCGGTGTTAGGGGCAGCAGATTAGGGGTACATAAGTATAACGTAGGTGGCGGTCGGCAGATTAGGGGTTAAAAAAATTTAATCGAGTGGCGGCGATATGGGGGGACCTCGGTTTAGGGGTACATAGGTAGTTTATGGGTGTTAGTGTACTTTAGAGCACAGTAGTTAAGAGCTTTATAAACCGGCGTTAGCCCAGAAAGCTCTTAACTACTGACTTTTTTCTGCGGCTGGAGTTTTGTCGTTAGATTTCTAATGCTCACTTCAGCCACGACTCTAAATACCGGCGTTAGAAAGATCCCATTGAAAAGATAAGATACGCAATTGACGTAAGGGGATCTGCAGTATGGAAAAGTTGCGTCTGAAAAGTGAGCGTTAGACCCTTTAATGACTGGCTCCAAATACCAGAGGGCGGTAAAAACCAGCGTTAGGAGCCTCTAACGCTGGTTTTGACGGCTACCGCCCAACTCTAAATCTAGGCCTAAGCGTTTTAGCAGCATTACCTGCCTTTATCAAGATATCTGCATGACCATTAATACTTGGGGCCCTTAGTCTGAATTTCAAATAACTAGTAGATTTTTCTGACAAATTTCAAAGTTACTTTAATTTCCATTGCCCCATTTATCCTGTGACAGCTACTAGCCAATCACAAAATGTATATACATATATACTGTGCACTCTGGTGCCGGAGATAGTGTGAAAATAAAACAACTGTGCACATTGATAATGGAAGTAATTGGAAAGATTAAAATGACATGATGGGGCCTATTTATCAAAGTTCTTGCAGATCTGATCCAACAGTGCGGATCAGGTCCGCAAGACCTCGCTGAATGAGAGCAATACACTATCCGCATTTAACATTGAATCAGCAGCTCACAAGAGCTCACAACGCCGCCGCCTGCTGACTCGCGGCCAATCGGCCGCCAGCAGAGAGGTGTCAATCAACCCGATCGTACTCAATCGGGTTGAATTCCAGCGATTCCTTTCCGCATCATCAGAGCAGGCGGACAGGGTTATGAAGCAGCGGTCTTTAGACTACTGCTTCATAACTGCTGTTTCTGGCGAGTCTTCAGACTCGCCAGAAACACAGGCCCACAAGCTCCATTCAGGTGCTTGATAAATGGGCCCCACTGTGTCTTGCTCATAAAAGTATAATTTTTACTTTAGTGTCCCTTTAACTTGCATTTATTGTTGTATTAGTGATATGGGATGCAAGAAGATACCTTTGAAGTACATGTTTACATATTTTTATAGAAAAGTTAGGTAAGTGGTTCACTGATTCGATGGAATATGAGAGTTGTAATATGAGAGTTATAATATTTTATTAAATTACTTGTTACTGAACCCACAAATACAACGACGACTAGGTTTATCTATCATACAGTGGTAAGCTTTATACATTATACAGTATTGTCTGTCGAATAGTTTAAATGGCTTGCTCTTCAATTGTAAAATTAAAATTAAAAAAATAAACACAGAATTATTTTAATTTAGTGGAATATCAATACTAGAAGAAGAGGTCACATTTGGAATATTAAAACAAAGTCACATTCATACACTTGGGTAGAGTCTAACACAAAGAAGCAAGAAGCCCAAAAGATTATTGAAACATGGGGACATAGGCCTCTATTTAACAAGGTCTGGCGGACTTGATCCGACAGTGCGGATCAGGTCCGCCAGACCTCGCTGAATACGGAGGGCAATACGCTCGCCGTATTCAGTATTGCACCAGCAGCTCACAAGAGCTGCTGGAGCAACGCCGCCCCCTGCAGACTCGCGGCCAATCGCCACCAGCAGGGAGGTGTCAATCAACCCTATCGTACTCGATCGGGTTGAATTCCGGCGATGTCTGTCCGCCTGCTCAGAGCAGGCGGACAGGTTATGGAGCAGCGGTCTTTGTGACCGCTGCTTCATAACTCCGAAACAAGGGCCGTTAAGCTCCTTTCGGAGCTTGATAGATAGGCCCCATAGAGTTGAGGGATACATAAATGGATAGGGATGATGGACTAAAAGACCTTTGGTAGTTTATGTTTTTTTTTTTTTGTTTCCATGTAAAATCTGGACTCTTTGCGTGCTTTGTGATAAAGTAGCCTTGCCAGATTTTTTGACACATTTATTGCAGACTGCTTTGTGGAAGTGACACACACATGATGTTGTGTGAGCAAGCAAGAGGCCCCAAAGGAAACCAAAGCAGACAATTTTAAACCAAACCACCGTAAAGGCCATCAAGATTTTAATGACATGGTTATAACTAAGTCGTGTTGGCGTGAACAAGGCACTGTGAGTCTCCATGTGACGGAGTAAATCCAGGCCCCCATTCAATTACTATTCTAATGCATGCCCTGTGTGAATTCTCTGTGTTCGGATGGTGTTGCTAGGCAGTGTTGCTAAGTAAAAGTACGCTCTGAAGGCTGATCGGCGGTTGTTTGAGATGGCTCACTGTGCCTGGTGGGGGAGGGCTGGGGGCCTCACAGACAAAACTTCCTTTTTCTACAGTCCAGTACAAATAGAGGAGCAGGTGAATCAGAAAGGAATTTGCAATGGAACGGGTATACTTCACATTTGACACCAAGACATTACTTATAACATTTTAACAGGTTTTTTTTCTTCAAATAGCAGTATTTCATATCTAAGAAAAAAATATATTACTCATAGTATAATTGTTCTATCTGTACTGTTAGGCTGTTCATTAACCTATTACTCTTTGCACTGCATTTTCTTTAATGACACAACACAGCAGTGTTTTATTCAGCATAAATAATGATAATAGCCTCTCATTTTAAATGTGTATCAGATCTCAAATGGAAAATGAATTATCCTAAGGAATACAAAGGTATTAATCATATAAAATTATGAGTATGAATAATATAGGTAAAACAGTGACAACCAAATAAAACAGTTATTCTTCTGAGTCTACAAATCCAGTTTTAATCAGCAAACATAATACACTTGTCCTGTTAAATAATCAAGGAATAAATAGTGGCCCAATGCCTAAGGGAATGCAAACGTATTTGCATATAGGGCTGCTGTGCATAGTAATCATGCCTAGCAATACAGGAATGTTATGATGCATGCTGGGAAAGCAATGCCTTCCTGTACACCAGTAACTACAAATCAATCGATTTATGTGCAACTTGTGAGAGTAATGAACCTGGGAGACTTTCACCTCCAATTTATTTTCGTATCTGTCAGCATTTGGACAACACCGCTGTACAAAAATACGCGTGAAACCTTGTGCATTATTCCGAATCTACCAAACCCCGAAAAGTACAAAACTGCTACTAATGGCATAATGCCTTACAAAACATCAGCTAAAGAGGAAGAATTGCTTCTCACTGACAACTTCAAGGAAGATAAAGCTTGTGGTGTTTAATGATACCTGGAAGCCAAGTTCACAAATCTTTGACAAAATGTTAAGTAGCAGCTTTGTACTTTGATGAAGGGTCGAAAGGAGAGAAACATTTCCCAAGGTAAGTTTTTACTTTCAACTCATATATAAATATATATTTACACTTTGCTGGTCATCACTGTGCGACTCACCCCCTTTGCTGCGCTTGGTTCTGCGCTGTGTATGACGGCATTGGAACAAGGCTCCCATTGGAGTCTAAAGAAGCGTGTTCTCGCATTGCGCTTTACTTATAATACCAGTGCACAATTGCGATCTACTTGTAATCTGGCCCTTAATAGGATTTCAAGTTTTATAGAAGACAGAAAAAGGCAAAATTTAAATTGCCATTAGTGTTAAGATATTATTTTTGTTTTTGTTAAAATGTCCATTGTCAGGTATTACTATCACAAATAAGTCTAAATTTATCTTTTATGGGTGCATAAAAGTAAAGAAAACATTTATCTGTGTTACCAGTTGATGCCAATGATTTAAAGGGGCGGTATACTCCAAATTATTTATTGTTTGAAAAGATAGATAATCTCTTTATTACCCATTCCCCAGTTTTGCTTAACCAACACTTTTTACCTATGTGATTACCATGCATCTAAGCCTCTGCAGACTGCCCCCTTACCTCAGTTCTTTTGACAGACATGCATTTTAGCCAATCAGTGTTGACTCATAAATAACTTGATGGGAATGAGCACAATGTTATCTATATGGTACACATGAACTAATGGTGCCTAACTGTGAAAAACTGTCAAAATGCACTAAGATAAGAGGTGGCCTTCAAAGTCTTAAAAAAATATACGCTACATAGGTTTAGCTTTCAACAAAGAATACCAAAAGAACAAAGCAAATTTGATTATTAAAGTAAATTGAAAAGTTGTTAAAAATTACATACCCTATTTAAATTATGAACGTTTAATTTTGACTAGACTGTCTCTTTAACTGTTTATCCAAATAATCTTGACCATTGAATACCTCCCAATATTTCCCATTTTAACTTAAGACATGGAGGCCTATTTATCAAAGGACTTGCGGACCTGATTCGACAGTGCGGATCAGGTCCGCAAGACCTTGCTGAATGCGGAGAGCAATACGCTCTCCGTATTCAGCATTGCACCAGCACCTCACAAGAGCTGCTGGTGCAACGCCGCCCCCTGCAGACTCGCAGCCAATGGGCCTCCAGCAGGGAGATGTCATTCAACCCGATCATGCTCGATAGTGTTGAATTTTGCAGATTCCTGTCCGCCTGCTCAGAGCAGGCGAACAGGGCTATGCAGCAGGGGTCTTAAGAATCGCCAGAAACACAGGCCCAAAAGCTCTATAGGGAGCTTGATAAATGGGCCTCATGGAAGCCAGGAACAAAGTCTGGGTGAGTTTTGTCATTTCTGGGTTGTGTTTGGTTAATCTGTGGTCTAATTTTGTGGAACTGGTATATAAATAGGTGAATAAAGGGTGGTGAGAATGTGGGATGATGCAATAAACTTTAACCTATATGTGGAACATTTAGGAGTTCTGTGAATAGGGTTGCCAGGTGTCCATTATTCAGCCAGACTGTCCAGTATATTAGCAAGCTGTCTAGTAAAATTTTTTTATTATTGAATAATTTTATTGAATTTTTCAATTTTCATGTGCGAAAACAATAACAGCAAGCCGGTTCAGTAAAAGTTACAGTTCACAGAGAAGAAAAAAATGTCTGTCTTTCGTACATAGATGACTAGTAAAGACAAATTTCTAGGTTAATTGTTTAATTGTAGTAGGAGAGAAAAAAGCAACACACGGGGAGAGATTACAAATGCGACGCAAGCTTCAGTGCAACTGCTAAAACCCGTGCTGCCCGTAATTTCACCTCACACATCAGGGTATCACATAAACCCCGCCGGCAGTTCATAAAGTGCCGTAATTTGGATAAACTAGCGATGTCCAGAAATGAGCGTAAATAAAAATTTCTGGAGTCGCCAGTGACTTACGGCACTTTAGAAACTGCCGGCACCTAAGAAAATAAAAAAAAAATCTCCCGTAAAAGTCTAACCCGCCTCCCAAAAATAAACCCGACACGTAAAACCCCTATATCCGCGATCAAACCCACATAGGAACTAATAAAAAAAGTATTAACCCCTAAATCTGCCAACCCCAACATCACAAACTACCTAATAATTGCATTAACCACTAATCCGCCATTCACCCATATCGCAAAGTACCTATTAAAACTATTAACCCCTTATCCACCATTAACACACATCTCAACAAAACTTATAAATCTATTAACCCCTAATTTGCCAAACCCACACAATGCAATAATCCTAATAAAACTATTAACCCCTAAATCGCCAAACCCACACAACGCAATAATTCTAATAAAACTATTAACCCCTAAACCGCCAACACCCACAATGCAAACAACTAATTAAATTACTAAGCCCCCTAACCTAACATCCCCTAACCTAACACTCCCTAAATTAACCCCAATTACCTAAATTAAAAAATAGTTAGTTACAAAAAATTAAAATAAAAAGCTAACATTACTTATAAATAAAAAAAACTAAGATTAAATTAATCTAAGATTACAAAAAAATAAAAAAGTCTAACATTATATAAAATAATAAACCAAATTATAAAAAAATTAAAAAATTAAACATAATCCCTATGAAAATAAAAAAGGCCCCCAAAATAAAAACACCCCTAATCTAATGCTAAACTACCAATAGCCTTTAAAAGGACATTTTGTAGGGCATTGCCCTAAGTTAAACAGCTCTTTTACCTTAAAAAATACTAAGTACCCCCTCTAACAATTAAACCCCCCAAAATAAAAAAAAACTAACACTAAAAAATCCTAAACTACCCATTGCCCCTAAACTGGCATTTGTATGGGCATTTCCCTTAAAATGTCATTTAGCTCCTTTACTGCCCTTAATAGGGCATTCAGCTCTTTTCAAAGGCCCATTAAATCCCTAAGCTAAAAAAAATAAAAAAATAAAAAAAGCCTAAGTCTAACCCCCAGTGTACTCATGGTTCCTGAAGTCCGGCGGTGAAGTCTTTTTCCAAGCCGCAATATCTTCTATCTTCTTCCAGGAACAAGCTTCTACCTATTTCGATAACTTTAGAATGAAGCTGCATCTGTCATCTGAGTTTTGAGTTTTATATTGTTGATAAGATTGAAAGGTATTATTTATCAATATATCTGCGATCCTATAAAGACCCTGATTTGCCCACTTATTAATCACCAACTCTGAGACAGAATTATCTAGGAAATCTAAGGGAGTTTGACTGGGAATTGCCAGATATAAGAGGAAAGTTAGTGCGTGTTTAATCCCACAACGCCAACGTGTGCACAATGAGGAGAACATTCTCCATCTAGAGGGCCTTGAGTTTTTGGTTGCCTATAAAGGTTTATAGATTGGTTCAATTAGCAACATATCAGACTCGATTTGGAACCAACAAATCTTATCAGTGGTATTATACCAAAGGGAAGTTTGTGCCATGCTTGCAGAATAATAATAGGAGACAAAATGGGGTACCTGAAGTCCACTGCCCAGTTTATGTGTCATCATGACTTGCCTATGTATTCTTGGTCACTCTGCCTTCCAAACAAATGCTAATAAATCTTTTTGAAATGTATTTAGTTCTGCCAAAGGGACCGTTATAGGGAGGGACCTAAATAGGTATAAAAGCTTTAGGGAGTACTTTCATCTTAGTCACTACCAGTCTGCCGTAAAAAAAAATGTTGTATTTAGTTAATTTATTTATAAGATCTCTCAGTTGGGAGAACATGTGTTTATAATATAAATTATATAGGCAATGGGTATTTTGTGATAGGTATACTCCTAGATAATTTAAAACCTTTAGTCCAAGAAAATTTTAAATTAATCTCCAGTAGCTTTTTAGTATCATGGGGGAGATGAATACTTAAGGCTTCACATTTATCCTCATTTATCTTATAACTTGATATTTGCCAAAATTTCTGGAGAATAGAATATAAGGGATGGATAATAAAGATTTTGTTAAAGTGAGAACCACATCGTCGGCAAAAAGAGCTATTTTTGTAATCTACTTCTCCAATTTTTATCCCGGCAATATCCAGGCAGCTCCTAATTTTGGCTGCAAGGGGTTCAATGCATAGGTCAAAGAGTAGTGGAGAAAGCGGGCACCCCTGCCTTGTTCAGCTTTGATCATAATTTTATCGGACTGGTACCCTGCAATATTTACAAATGCTGTGGGGGAAGAATGGATCCCCAAATGGCATTGAAAAAGTTACATGACTCATAATTCCAATTGACCCTATCAAAAGCCTTCTTTACATAAAGCTAGAGTAGAGAAGGACTTTTCGTAACTGAGGGATAATTTATTAAGTCAATGACTCTCCTAATATTGTCTGGGGCTTCTCTACCCATGATAGAGCTAACTTGACCCGGGTGAACAAGATATGGCATAAAAAGGCATAATAAGAGAAATAGGACTATAATTTTTACAGTTTTGTTTGTTTTTCCCTGGTTTGGGAACAACTAATATTCTTGCTGATAAAAGTTCCTGTGTGATCTCATTCCCCTTGATAATATGGTTAAAGATTATGGATAGCTGAGGTGCCAGAATGTCAATAAAGGTTTTATAAAAGATTCCTGTATAACTGTCAGGACCAGGAGCTTTATTTACTTTAATGTTTTTAATGGTGTTTATAACCTCTTGGGTGGTAATAGGGGTGTTTAATATGTTTATATCATCAGAGTAAAGCTTAGGTAGCTAACAATCTTTGAGAAACTGTGCTAATTCAACTTTAAGCATAAATTTGCTGAGAGTATTGGGGAGTTGATAGAGTGCATTTGCTATTTCCAGCGGGTGACTGGTTGTCTGGCCGTTGGGTTTTTGGATTTGGGGAACAGTTGAAGTTCTAGTTATTTCATTAAGTTTATTAGCTAACATTCTATCTGGCTTATTAGCAAATACAAAATAGTGAGCATCAATTATTTTAACTATCTAGTAAAATGTTAACAAAAATACTGGACACTTAAAATGTCCAGTTTTTATAAATTCCTTAAGTGTTATCTAAATGTAAAATTCCTTCTATACCTGAACACATTATAATAAGTGAGCAGAAAGAAGTGAGGAACTTTTAAGGGTTCAACTTTGTATGTTACTGGCAGCCAAGGGGTAAAATGACTGCTCTGCTGTGAAAATTATACATGGTGGGTTTAAGAGTGGGGAGCATATTGTGACCCCCCACCTACCATTGTGCCCAGTCACAGACAGATTGTTCAGTTTGTTTGTGGAAGACAACTAGCAACATTATATGCAATTGGTTATTGAGTGAATATCAAACACAGGCTAGGTTTAGGTTCCTACCTCTCTTCACCAGACCTATTCCCTTCCTTGTTAACTCGTATCACTTACTGTCTTGCTAATATTTAATCTTGGATGTTCTGTCACTACCTCTCCAAAATTGATTTCCTTATTTTCCCCCTTTTTCCATTTTCTCCATATAATTACCCCAACCCTCTATGCTCAATGTCTAGGGGTCGCACTTGACTCAGATCTTTCTTTCACTCCCCAAATACAGTTTTTGACCAATTCCTGCAGTTTCCACTTTAAAAACATCTCCAAAATGGACCACTTCCTAAAACAAGACACAACTAAGATTTTAATCAGCTTTTGGTATTGAAACTCCATCCTCTCTGTTGTCTATCTTCTTTACAATCCATAAAGAATGCCTCCAACAGGCTCTTCATCTACTGCTCCTCTCTGCCAATCCCTTCACTGGCTTTCTCGAGGCTCCAGAATTAAACACAAACTCTGACTCTCACATTCAAAGCCCTCAATAACACTGTTCTCCCCTATAGCTCTGTCCTTTTCTCCAGATACTCTTCCTCCTGTCAGCTGTGCTCTGCTTATGACCTCCTTCTCAACTCCTCTATTGTTACCTTTTCACATTCCCATCTATAGGACTTCTCCAGATTGGCCCCTATCTTGTGGAACTCTCTGCCTCGCTCCACAAGACTCTCCCCTAGTTGTCATAGTTTAAAGTGCTCTTTAAAGATGCTACTGTTCAGGAATTATACGACATACACTAAAATGTTCTTACCTCAGTTTCTCTCCTCCTTTTTTCATCCACAGAACCCTCTTAGCATGTAAGCCTACAAGCCCAGCTGTTTTGTAGATCACCTTCATGAAAGCTGCTTTACAACAGTGCAGGGTCTTTACCCATTTGTCTCCTATAAATGCTACCTTGCATACTATATTGATTTGTATAGTGCTGCAGATTCTGTTGGTACAATTACTGATAATAATAATATTTAAAAAAAACTACTATAATGGACTGAATGAAACCATGATATATATGAATACTAAAGAATGCGTACAAAGCTGACCAGCAAATAGAAGACCTCTTTACTTTTCAATTAAAGGTTGACTCTCAATATAGGAAGAAAATCGTTCTACTTACACAACATGAACAATGAATAGGAACCGCTCACATAGTCTAACAAAAACATACAAAGTGTTGATTACAATCCTTTAGAAAAACTTATCAACTGAAGTACCTTTTTGCATCTTTGAAGAAAATCATTAGATAAGATTTGCTAAATGATTTTAATTGACCCCAAAATAATATATTGGTGTTGCAAGGGAAACAGAGATCTAGTACAATCCCTGTGGCTACAGAGGTTTCTGATTGGAAGATGTTTCTAGCAGCTATAATTGGCCTTCTAAGACTACATTGTGTCTATAGAGTTCTCCTTCGCCCTTGGACTATCATCTTAAAACATTTGATTTAGGTGCATATGGGCTAGATTGCAAGTGGCAACGCTATTTAGTGCTTTTGCTCAAGAGCTGACACCACCAGAAGTAAATGTTTTACGAAAGTAAGTAACTAAAAGACTATGAATAGGTATTGGTATATTCATATATATATAGTAATATCTATTTAAAAATACATAGAACATTTTTTCCATATACAGTAAAATACATTATTAAATATTAAAATTTAATAAAATGATGTTTTATATTTTCAGGTATTTGAATGGAAAGGGCTCCAAAGTATATATGTATATATGTGTATACATTTGTTTATATGTGTATGTGTATATATATATATATATATATATATATATATATATATATATTTATTTTATATATATATATATATATATATACATATATAAATATATATACACATATAAATATAATTACAAATGCATACACCTATATACATATGTATATATACATACATACACATATTTAGACATGTATATATCTATATAAACATTATAGCCCTTTCCATTCAAATACCTTGTCATATACCATATACTTTTGAACCCTATTCATCTTAATATTTATGTGAATAATTGATATCAGTGTATATATGTGTGTAGCGCTGTAAATATTGTTTGCGCTTGCGCGGTCACGTTTACTTATAATTTGTAATATCGGCGCAAGTTAGAGGGGTGCGAAATTTCAAGTTTAGTGCACGATTTGTAATCTAGCCCTATATGTAAGCACATTTTCTATGGATCATACTTTACTCAGTTATCTTAGGCAGAGTTGTGTGTGTGTATACATTTCTTATGATTGGACATATTTTTCCCACATTTGTGCAACACCTGTGGGAACATTATCATGAACTTGGGGCTGCAACCTCCTTTGTTTTAAAATCCAACAATAATATTTTTCTAGTGAATTACACTCATAGTTTCTTTATTCCCATTATAGTTTACACCTTTTTTTAGTGCTGATCCAGTTTATGACACTTTTGTATATTATTCTACTTGTGTATTCAACATACAATGAATGTTTACAAAAGAAATACACACATTAGTATCAGTTTTTAAAGCACTTACAATTCAATATGTAATATAGAAATGTGACAGAATATTATACAAATTAGTTCAAAAGGCAAATTTTAAACTGTGATGGCTTTTTGTAATGCCTATTAAGCACTGGATCATATTCCATAATTAAGCCCTTCAATTCCAGCTATATAATTCAGTCTCTTAAACCAGCATTATTGATCGGATTTGGTAATTATTATCCATGCTTACAAAGCATCTCCACTTAGTACTGAATGTTACCTCCATAAAAAAAGAAAAAATAGTTTGAGTACAGGCAAAGCTTTTAAAATAGGTATTTGCAATTGTATCCACTAACATTCAGTATAGTTACTCCTAGATATACAAGGATATTATATGTCATTTCTCATTGCTAACAGGATAATGTACAGGATTAGATATAAATGGGACACAAATAGTAGAAATAGAAGAAAAAAAAAATAATTCTGAAAATTCACATCTAGAGACACAAATGCACCTCTCTAGAGAGTGCAAAAAATAGAAGCTTGTAAATGTAAAGTTAACTACAGCAATGCAGAATGTAATTATAAATTATTATATTTTATTTATAAGGCACCAAGAAATTCTACAGCACTGCACAGCAGGGTGTTACAGCGGGTTTATATATATATATATATAGGTTGTCACGGTCGGGCACAAAATATGTTAATGGTTTTAATCCAAAATATATACAATTTTGGGGAAATAAAAGGTTACTGACTATTATAGTCTTTAAATTACACGAAAGAGAGAAAGTATGGGGCTTCCAGCACAATTCGCTACTAATAAAACATAGCCTTTATTTATAAATTAAAATCATTAACAGAAGGTAATATCACATCTAATCACCCTGCTCACAAACCACCCTCCCACTGGGTAAGGTTACATAGTACTGAAAAAAGCAGAGTGAATAAAAAAAATAAACAGAAAAAGTTAAAAAAGAAAGCATGACACTAATACCAGAGTCCTGTCTTTTTTGCAAATGTATTTCAATAGTCAAACTTAAACCACAAATTATTATTTTTTGTTGTTTGGTTGTAGGACTTCATAGAGGAATATGACTATGTTAGGGGTCATGGGATTTGTCGATACATAACTTGGTCCTGGCATCCTACTATCCTAGAAATAGGATAAAACAGAAGAAGGCGCCACAATAGGGCACATCAGTAGGACAATGGCTCTGCACACGCAAAATATAAATTGTACTTACAAGATAAACAACACTTGATAAGTGCCACAAAAGCCTCCTGGACCTTTAACAGCTGTCCAGATAGCTGCCCTCACGTCAACCACCAAATCTCCCACTGGTATGTGCAGTCAGGATTCCCGTGTTCGCTCGTCTTTTGCTCGTCTTTAAACCCCTCCAAGGAGTCTGCGTCTTGTTCTATTTGAAAAATACTATACATTTCAGTCTGGCCCCATGACTTCATACCCCATGTCTAGGCACACTAGACATGGGGTATGTAGTCATGGTGGCCAGACTGAAATTTATAGTATTTTTCCAATAGAACAAGTTATTCCCAAATGGGGTAGGAATAGACTAATCCATCTCAGACAAAGAGAAACATTTTGGATATGGAAAATGAAAACTTTAAATCCATATGGTTTGAATGAAAACATCGATATGGCAGCATTTAATTAATAACATATTTCTTATTAGATTTTCATGTAATTTATTGAAGATCATGTCCATTTGATGTTTATATTTAATATGAACATGTCTATCTGGGAATCCCCTGGTCCTGTAGTGATTTAGTATGGGGACATTTGGAGACAGTATTACATGCTTGGAATTAATGATCTATTATTTGTTAGGATATGTAGTTCACTTATGCTCTCATGTTACTTATTGTAGCAGTTTAGAGACCATTACTGCCTCTGTGTTACCAGCATCATTTTGATATACCAGAATCAACTGGATATCATTAAGCATTTAGGTTGTTAAATAGAATACTTTTTTATGGGAAGATAGTATGTTACGATCCAAGAGAGATATATATTGTTGCAATATGATGATTTGCGTTGTCATATAAACAATAGATCTAATTTATGTGTGTGTTATATATTATATTTAGTATTATTTTTTTATATTTACATATATCATTTGTATTATTGTAAATATTTGTTAAATGCATGTGAAAAATCTGGCTAAGTATAAGTGAGTGTTAAATATCCGGTTTGAGTGTATATTTGTGAATTGGCTCTTAAGTTTACGATCGCTTTATGCGATGGATTGCATTGTAATGGAAATTACTATACTTATTTAAGTGTATATGGAGACGTCTATTTTAAAGTCTAGGGCCTAGATTTGGAGTTTGGCGGTAGCCGTGAAAACCAGCGCTAGAGGCTCCTAACGCTGGTTTTGGCCGCCTGCTGGTATTTGGAGTCAGTGATTAAAGGGTCTAACGCTCACTTTTCAGCCGCGACTTTTCCATACCGCAGATCCCCTTACGTCAATTGCGTATCCTATCTTTTCAATGGGATCTTTCTAACGCCGGTATTTAGAGTCGTTTCTGAAGTGAGCGTTAGAGCTCTAACGACAAAACTCCAGCCGCCGGAAAATAGCAGGAGTTAAGAGCTTTCTGGGCTAACGCCGGTTCATAAAGCTCTTAACTACTGTACCCTAAAGTACACTAACACCCATAAACTACCTATGTACCCCTAAACCGAGGTCCCCCCACATCGCCGCCACTCGATTTAAATTTTTTAACCCCTAATCTGCCGACCGCCACCTACGTTATACTTATGTACCCCTAATCTGCTGCCCCTAACCCCGCCGACCCCTGTATTACATTTATTAACCCCTGACCTGCCCCCCACAACGTCGCCGCCAGCTACTTACAATAATTAACCCCTAATCTTCCGACCGCAAAGCGCCGCCACCTACGTTATCCTTATGTACCCCTAATCTGCTGCCCCTAACACCGCCAACCAATATATTATATTTATTAACCCCTAATCTGCCCCCCTCAACGTCGCCGACACCTGCCTACACTTATTAACCCCTAATCTGCCGAGCGGACCTGAGCGCTACTATAATAAAGTTATTAACCCCTAATCCGCCTCACTAACCCTATCATAAATAGTATTAACCCCTAATCTGCCCTCCCTAACATCGCCGACACCTAACTTCAATTATTAACCCCTAATCTGACGACCGGAGCTCATCGCTACTATAATAAATGGATTAACCCCTAAAGCTAAGTCTAACCCTAACACTAACACCCCCCTAACTTAAATATAATTTACATCTAACGAAATTAATTAACTCTTATTAAATAACTTATTCCTATTTAAAGCTAAATACTTACCTGTAAAATAAATCCTAATATAGCTACAATATAAATTATAATTATATTATAGCTATTTTAGGATTAATATTTATTTTACAGGCAACTTTGTAATTATTTTAACCAGGTACAATAGCTATTTAATAGTTACCTAGTTAAAATAATAACAAATTTACCTGTAAAATAAATCCTAACCTAAGATATAATTAAACCTAACACTACCCTATCAATAAATTAATTAAATAAACTACCTACAATTACCTACAATTAACCTAACACTACACTATCAATAAATTAATTAAACACAATTCCTACAAATAAATACAATTAAATAAACTAGCTAAAGTACAAAAAATAAAAAAGAACTAAGTTACAAAAAATAAAAAAATATTTACAAACATCAGAAAATTATTACAACAATTTTAAACTAATTACACCTACTCTAAGCCCCCTAATAAAATAACAAAGACCCCCAAAATAAAAAATTCCCTACCCTATTCTAAATTAAAAAAGTTAAAAGCTCTTTTACCTTACCAGCCCTGAACAGGGCCCTTTGCGGGGCATGCCCCAAGAATTTCAGCTCTTTTGCCTGTAAAAAAAACACATACAATACCCCCCCCAACATTACAACCCACCACCCACATACCCCTAATCTAACCCAAACCCCCCTTAAATAAACCTAACACTAAGCCCCTGAAGATCTTCCTACCTTGTCTTCACCATCCAGGTATCACCGATCCGTCCTGGCTCCAACATCTTCATCCAACCCAAGCGGGGGTTGGCGATCCATCATCCGGTGGCTGAAGAGGTCCAGAAGAGGCTCCAAAGTCTTCCTCCTATCCGGCAAGAAGAGGACATCCGGACCGGCAAACATCTTCTCCAAGCGGCATCTTCGATCTTCTTGCATCCGGTGCGGAGCGGGTCCATCTTGAAGCAGGCGACGCGGATCCATCCTCTTCTTCCGTTGTCTCCCGACGAATGACGGTTCCTTTAAGGGACGTCATCCAAGATGGCGTCCCTTGAATTCCGATTGGCTGATAGGATTCTATCAGCCAATCTGAATTAAGGTAGGAATATTCTGATTGGCTGATGGAATCAGCCAATCAGAATCAAGTTCAATCCTATTGGCTGATCCAATCAGCCAATCAGATTGAGCTTGCATTCTATTGGCTGATCGGAACAGCCAATAGAATGCGAGCTCAATCTGATTGGCTGATTGGATCAGCCAATCGGATTGAACTTGATTCTGATTGGCTGATTCCATCAGCCAATCAGAATATTCCTACCTTAATTCTGATTGGCTGATAGAATCCTATCAGCCAATCGGAATTCAAGGGATGCCATCTTGGATGACATCCCTTAAAGGAACCGTCATTCGTCGGGAGACAACGGAAGAAGAGGATGGATCCGCGTCGCCTGCTTCAAGATGGACCCGCTCCGCACCGGATGCAAGAAGATCGAAGATGCTGCTTGGAGAAGATGCTTGCTGGTCCGGATGTCCTCTTCTTGCCGGATAGGAGGAAGACTTTGGAGCCTCTTCTGGACCTCTTCAGCCACCGGATGATGGATCGCCAACCCCCGCTTGGGTTGGATGAAGATGTTGGAGCCAGGACGGATCGGTGATACCTGGATGGTGAAGACAAGGTAGGAAGATCTTCAGGGGCTTAGTGTTAGGTTTATTTAAGGGGGGTTTGGGTTAGATTAGGGGTATGTGGGTGGTGGGTTGTAATGTTGGGGGGGTATTGTATGTGTTTTTTTTACAGGCAAAAGAGCTGAAATTCTTGGGGCATGCCCCGCAAAGGGCCCTGTTCAGGGCTGGTAAGGTAAAAGAGCTTTTAACTTTTTTAATTTAGAATAGGGTAGGGAATTTTTTATTTTGGGGGTCTTTGTTATTTTATTAGGGGGCTTAGAGTAGGTGTAATTAGTTTAAAATTGTTGTAATAATTTTCTGATGTTTGTAAATGTTTGTAAATATTTGCTTAACCACTATGTCATCTTTTTTATTTTTTGTACTTTAGCTAGTTTATTTAATTGTATTTATTTGTAGGAATTGTGTTTAATTAATTTATTGATAGTGTAGTGTTAGGTTAATTGTAGGTAATTGTAGGTAGTTTATTTAATTAATTTATTGATAGGGTAGTGTTAGGTTTAATTATATCTTAGGTTAGGATTTATTTTACAGGTAAATTTGTTATTATTTTAACTAGGTAACTATTAAATAGTTCTTAACTATTTAATAGCTATTGTACCTGGTTAAAATAATTACAAAGTTGCCTGTAAAATAAATATTAATCCTAAAATAGCTATAATATAATTATAATTTATATTGTAGCTATATTAGGGTTTATTTTACAGGTAAGTATTTAGCTTTAAATAGGAATAATTTATTTAATAAGAGATAATTAATTTCGTTAGATGTAAATTATATTTAACTTAGGGGGGTGTTAGTGTTAGGGTTAGACTTAGCTTTAGGGGTCAATACATTTATTAGAATAGCGGTGAGCTCCGGTCGTCAGATTAGGGGTTAATAATTGAAGTTAGGTGTCGGCGATGTTAGGGTGGGGAGATTAGGGGTTAATACTATTTATGATAGGGTTAGTGAGGCGGGTTAGGGGTTAATAACTTTATTATAGTAGCGGTGCGGTCCGCTCGGCAGATTAGGGGTTAATAAGTGTAGGCAGGTGTCGGCGACGTTGTGGGGGGCAGATTAGGGGTTAATAAATATAATATAGGGGTCGGCGATGTTAGGGCAGCAGATTAGGGGTACATAGGGATAACGTAGGTTGCGGCGGTTTACGGAGCGGCAGATTAGGGGTTAAAAAAAATATGCAGGGGTCAGCGATAGCGGGAGCGGCAGATTAGGGGTTAATAAGTGTAAGGTTAGGGGTGTTTAGACTCGGGGTACATGTTAGAGTGTTAGGTACAGACGTAGGAAGTGTTTCCCCATAGGAAACAATGGGGCTGCGTTAGGAGCTGAACGCTGCTTTTTTGCAGGTGTTAGGTTTTTTTTCAGCTCAAACAGCCCCATTGTTTCCTATGGGGATATCGTGCACGAGCACGTTTTTGAGGCTGGCCGCGTCCGTAAGCAACTCTGGTATCGAGAGTTGCATTTGCGGTAAAAATGCTCTACGCTCCTTTTTTGGAGCCTAACGCAGCATTTGTTTGAACTCTCGATACCAGAGTTAAATTTATGGTGCGGCCAGAAAAAAGCCCGCGGAGCGTTAACAGCCCTTCTACCGCCAAACTCCAAATCTAGGCCTATATGTTTTTAAGTATGTATCATCATTTCAATATGGGTTTTTAAGCTGGTTCAGATATCTCCGTGAGATTAAGTAACTAATTGACAAGCTCACTTTTTGATCCAATCAAATACAAGCCAGTTTATTTCATTCACTTCATTGGCTTGACGTATTTTTACACGCATGCGCCCTGAGTGGTATTAGATGCCGAATGGGGCCATTAAAAGCTGTGCATTTTTAATGTTACTTTATACACCTGATGAAGCGGTCATTGGACCAGGAAACTCCTTGTGTATGCTGTATTTGATTTGATTTTAATAAAACCAAAATACTTTTAATCTTTGGACTTCATGGTTTTTACAAACTTTCTGTTGAATGCGCTGTTATATCTCATTGGAGGATATCTTGTAGAGCTGCCTCTATCCCGGTGCGCAGTGGTACAGATGATAACTAAAACACAGGAATCGCAGACTCCTTGGAGTGGTTAAAAGACGAGCGAACACGGGAATCCTGACTGCACATACCAGTGGGAGCTTTGCTGTTTGGCGTAAGGGCAGCTATATGGCCAGCTGTGAAAGGTCCAGGAGGCTTTTGTGGCACTTATCAAGTGCTGTTTATCTTGTAAGTACGATTTATATTTTGCGTGTGCAGAGCCATTGTCCTACTGATGTGCACTATTGTGGCGCCTTCTTCTGTTTTATCCTATTTCTAGACTTGCCATACTTGAACTGCCACCAAGCTTTTGGAAGAAGTATTGCAGCCGTGGGATTGACACATCAGAGACATTTGTTTGTGGACTTAACGTCTTAAGCATTAACACCGTATTATAAGAATTATTATTTTTTCACTGTTTGACATTTTCACTGTTGGTTATATAATTTTGTGTACACACATATATTTATATTCAGCAAAGTCAACAGTTGTCCCCTCCAACAGCTCCAAACAATCAGCGGCAATGAGAAGCAAAAAGTCACTCACCCGAAAACAACCCTTGCCTTGTGTGCGGGACTCCACTTCAGCGGTTGCAGAGAAATCACAGCTCCCTCTCTGGGCGTCACTCTGCCAGCCCCTCCGGCACACACTTTACACAGCAAGAAAGCTCAGAGCCGCGGGTGAGTGTACTTCCGACGCTGTCAGCGGCATTACCCGCCAGCCAATCCGGTGCTTCTTTTCCCGGACCAATCAGGGCAGCCTGTTTAGTGAAAGCTCACGCCGAGGTACGCTGGTAACAGTAAGGATACAGCAACAGCGAAAATGACCAGCAGACCTCAAGGCGTAAAGCAATAAAAGTTCTTTATTTGAAAACGTTGATTTAAAATAGCGTAAAAAGCTTATATTCCCATATGACAAGTTACAAGATAGGTCCTACGCGTTTCGGCAGCCCCCCTGCCTTATTCATGGACTTAAAAAACAAAGGTATCAAAGCTCCTTATATAAAATCACTTGTCATCATTTAAAGGGATATTACCTATTCAAACTTTTAGCAATACACAGTCAAGAATATACAAACATGGTGAGAGGAAAATTAGTTGCAGTGACATTGCAAATGACATATTACTACATCTTGAAGTTCTATGTTTTAATAAACATGCAACACTTAGTTGATCTGAAAATTTAACATCTTCCCATACTGGTCTTTAATCTGTGCCGCACTGCCTACACATAATTTCAATGTTATATAAAAATATAGTAGAATAATAATTTAACATAAATCCCTTATCTAACACCCTACAGTAGATTGAACATAAATCTCTATTCCCTTCTTTCTCTTCAATACTCAAAATGAAGGGGGGTGGGGGGAAAGATTAATTACTATAAAATATTAGTTATTATAGTTTTTATTATGTAAATCAAGGTAGGAATGTGAACAAACCTTAGGTGGGTTACACATAAAAAGTGGTGCCTAGTTTCTCAAAAGTAGGGATAAATTCCTCTGATAAATTCAGACATTAGATCACAATAGATCGTATAAATATTTACATTATGTGTTTATATAGTTGCATGCAAATGAATACTGCAACTGGTATGTTATGACAACTGATATGTTATAACAAGAGGGGAAGGGCTAGGCAAACATACTAATGTTTGCCATAGCCACCATAACAAAAAAATGCTTCGCTGGCTAATGTTAAAAAGTTTTGATTCAGATGCCTAAAGAAGCATTAGTGACGAATATTTTATATGAAAATTAATTCAACGTTGATGGGTCCAAAAATTGATGACATCCCCATCAATGTTGAAACCACACATGGGGGATATAAGCCCAAGTCAATTTTTTACCCTACTAGGGACAGAGGGCCCTTTCTAGAGGCCTATCACCGCAGGGTTGAGGAGGATCTGATTAAACTCTCCGCTGAAAGCTATCACCCACATCCTAATCTGAGTGCTAACCAATTAGCAGCTCTGGAAAGCCTCAAGAAAAGAGATGACATAGTGGTTAAGCAAGCGGATAAGGGGGGCAGTGTGGTGGTACAGGCTAGGGCAGCTTATATAGATGAAGCAAAGAGACAACTTGGTGACCCAGAGGTATACCAGGTTTTGTCTTGCAATCCCACGAGTGAGTTTGGGAGGCGCTTGGAATCTATTATTGATGATGGTCTCGAATTAGGGATCTATGACCAAGATACGGCTGACTATCTGTATGTACCACACCCAGTCATACCCATCTTCCATTACCTCCCCAAGGTGCATAAGTCCCTTGAGGAGGTGAAGGGGAGACCTATTGTGGCAGGCATAGGTTCTCTATTCGAGAACATGTCCAATTGGGTGGAGTCCCTGCTTCAGCCCATTGTCCACAAATTACCCTCTTACCTTAGAGATTCTAAGCACCTCCTGAACTGTGTAAATCAATTGGTATGGAATGAACAAACTGAGTGGTTAACTGTAGATGTGGTTAGCCTATATTCGGCGATCCCACATGCTTGTGGGTTGGAAGCCGTATCTTACATGCTGGACAAATTTAGTGACTATGATGAGACCTTGAAAAGATTTCTGTTGACTTCCTTGGACTTTTTGCTGTCGCATAATTACTTTCAGTTTGGGGGTGTTTTTTATCTCCAAAGACGTGGCACAGCGATGGGGGCCAAGTTTGCCCCCGCCTACGCCAACCTATTTATGGGTTGGTGGGAGGTGTGCCACGTCTTTGGAGATACTAATCCCTTCCACTCTGATATTTTGATGTACAAGAGGTACATTGATGACCTCCTGTTCATCTGAAGAGGAGGTCATCATAGGATTGGTGACTTTATTGATTATCTGAATGCTAATAGCATCAATCTCAAGTTCACCTATGAATGTGATCCTATCTCAATACCGTACCTTGACCTGCTATTGATAGCGGACATGGATACACACAGCATTAAGACAACACTGTATCGGAAACCGATTGCAACCAATGCAGTGTTACATGGCAGGAGCAATCACCCAAGATACACTGGCTTTGGTGTTGCCAAGGGCCAGTTCATCCGCATAAAAAGGAATTGTACGGATGAACAGGACTTCAAGAGAGAAAGTGAGGCTCTCATGGGTGATCTCTTGGATAGAGGTTATAAGAAGAAGACATTAGAACGTGCTTTCTTGGAGGTTACCCGAATGGACAGGCAACACCTTTTGGCAGATACCAATATGAATACTCAAAGGAACAAAAGATTTGATTCCTCAAAGCCAGCATTTATCACTACATTTAGTGCTCAATTTGAGGACATTTGTAGGATTGTTAATAAACATCTGCCAATACTGACAGCAGAAGATAGTCTTAAAGACTATGTATCACAAGGATGCAATTGCATACCAAGAAGAGGATGCACATTGGGAAATGTACTATCTCCAAGTCTGCTGCGACAGACATCCATTAGGAGGGGAAGCTGGCTGGAAGTAAAAGGCCATTATAAATGCTATTTCAGCAATTGTATATCATATGGCTTCACTAATGTAACACATAACTTTCAGTCATGTACCACCCAGAGGGTGTTTGACCTTACTTCTTACACAAATTGTAGGACCAAGTTCATTGTATATTTGGTGGAATGCACCCTATGCAATAAGCAGTACGTGGGGTGCACCACCCGTGAGGCCAGAATCAGAATCAGGGAACACCTGAAAAATATTGAAAATGGAACAGAATGCTCAGACCTAGTAAGGCATTTCATATATGCCCATGGTAAAGCTGTGGCTGGCTTTAAATGGCAAGTAATTGATCAAATAAAACCCTGTATCCGTGGTGGAGACCGAGCTTCCAAACTATTATATAGGGAAGCTTTTTGGATCTTTAAGTTAAAGACCAGAAGACCTTTTGGTTTCAACATTGATGGGGCTGTCATCAATTTTTGGACCCATCAACGTTGAATTAATTTTCATATAAAATATTTGTCACTAATGCTTCTTTAGGCATCTGAATCAAAACTTTTTAACATTAGCCAGCAAAGCATTTTTTTGTTATGGTGGCTATGGCAAACATTAGTATGTGTGCCTAGCCCTTCCCCTCTTGTTATAACATATCAGTTGTCATAACATACCAGTTGCAGTATTTATTTGCATGCAACTATATAAACACATAATGTAAATATTTATACGATCTATTGTGATCTAATGTCTGAATTTATCAGAGGAATTTATAAGAGGATACTTATTGTGTCCCTACTTTTGAGAAACTAGGCACCACTTTTTATGTGTAACCCACCTAAGGTTTGTTCACATTCCTACCTTGATTTACATAATAAAAACTATAATAACTAATATTTTATAGTAATTAATCTTTCCCCCCACCCCCCTTCATTTTGAGTTTTGAAGAGACAGAAGGGAATAGAGATTTATGTTCAATCTACTGTAGGGTGTTAGATAAGGGATTTATGTTAAATTATTATTCTACTAATTTTTTTATATAACATTGAAATTATGTGTAGGCAGTGGGGCACAGATTAAAGACCAGTATGGGAAGATGTTCAATTTTCAGATCAACTAAGTGTTGCATGTTTATTAAAACATAGAACTTCAAGATGTAGTAATATATAATTTGCAATGTCACTGTTACTAATTTTCCTCTCACCATGTTTGTATATTCTTGACTGTGTATGGCTAAAAGTTTGAATAGGTAATATCCCTTTAAATGATGACAAGTGATTTTTACACCTGAGGACACAGGTGTATATAAGGAGCTTTGATACCTTTGTTTTTTAAGTCCATGAATAAGGCAGGGGGGCTGCCGAAACGCGTAGGACCTATCTTGTCACTTGTCATATGGGAATATAAGCTTTTTACGCTATTTTAAATCAACGTTTTCAAATAACGAACTTTTATTGCTTTACGCCTTGAGGTCTGCTGGTCATTTTCGCTGTTGATATATTTATATTATCTGGTTGTTCAGCACTGGATAATTATATCTCTGCAATATATAGGTGACACTATTTATTGTATGTTATAACTCAGTATGCTATATATAGGTTGCTATAATCTAGTATGCTGTTTTTGACACTATACAATTTGGTATAACATATTGTACCATTATGCACTAGATATTATTTGAATTTTGTATATGATATTTTCGATATTTGGTACAAGACTCGTTATTACGAGTATAATTTTTCTAATAGAGCCATATTGTGATACAATTGGTTTGCTATTGCAACTTTTGATTACTATTTTATGAGTACTTTTTTGTGACATAATTGGTTAGCTATTGCAACTTTTGATCACTATTTTGATATATCGTTATTTGATATTACTATAGGCGCATCTGACTCTTATATACACTTTAGATCCTACTATCCTGTTGTCCAATCACCATAAACAATGCTGGGGACAAGTTTTGGGACATTTTGTGACTCATTAGTCAAACTTACGCACAACACACTCTCTCTCTCTCTCAAACTAAAATGGTTACACATCCCATGCCACTAGCCAATCTCCCAGCCCTGGGTTCTCACCAGCATTCACAGACAGCTGTGTTAGCAATCAATTACTCTGGGACAGTTCTGCAGGATATTAACATATTAACTATAATTGAAACAAAACCTAAAAGTTTTAGTTTCTTTTTTTATAGATAGATATTTATCTTGCTCTTCCTGTATAAAACCCATGGTCTTACATCCCCGTGTTGCAACATATGGATAAATATATCACCAATAGTAGAGTTAATTCCCCGGCAATGCCTGTCAAACAGAAGGATAGAAGAGTCCGAACTTCCAAAGTATATATAGATAATACTAATGAATCAGCATCACACAAAAGTGATACTCAGCCACTTGTAACTCAGATGTCTGAGATTTTTTTGCCCCAATTTGAATTACTTAAAACTCAAATGACAAATATAATGGTTGAATTAAAGCAATTCTCTAGTCATCTTACAGAAGCTGAGAACAGAATCTCAGGCAATGAGGATTTGCTATATAAACAAGAACAGAACATAGAAGATAATAGTAAGACATTGAGAATACTTCAGGAGAAAATACACGAACTAGAGGATAGATCACGTCAAAATAACCTGAAAATTATTGGTCTCCCAGACACTGGGGAATATGTGGATTTAATGGCTTTTGCTAGTTCCACATTACCACTAGCGGTGGGCATACCACCAAATAACCCCCCAATACTAGTTGAAAGGGCCCACAGACTTGGTATAATTAGGCACAGTCAAAGAGAAAAGAATTATAATAGACCCGTGATGGTAAAATACCTAAACTATCAAGATAAAATGCATATATTAAAACTGTACAGGAAAATGGGAAGTTTATTTATAGGTCAGTCTAAAATATTAATATTCCAGGATTACTCCAGTGAAACTTCACTTAGGAGAAGAGAAATGGCTCCGTATTGTTCTAAACTAATCAATGCATTTATGAAAGCCAGACTTATATACCCGGCCAAAATAATTATAGAGGAGCTGGATGGTAATATCACCCTAACAAACGAAGTAGATGCTAAAGAATTTTGTAAAAAAAAAGAGGGTTCTCTGAATTGGATTTTGAATGTATCTCCTAGCATGACTTTAAATGTTCCGCACTTTTTTATCTTTCTTGTTTTTTTTTTTTTTATCTATAATGCACTGTCAAAGGACAAGAGATAATTATTTTAAGACGAAAGAAATGGTTAACTTTCGGACTTGTTATATCACAGGAATAAAATTTTTAGGTAAACACAGATGTGTCTTTTCTAGGATGCTTGATGCTGTTTTGACGAGAGGGGTAGAGTGGGGGGTTTTGCCTTTTTTTTTTTTTTTAGTTTAATAGTGATCTCAGATTTCATAATGTGCCTAGTTCACTATTTACAGTTACGACTATAGGAAATAGAGTAAATGAAGAAGATTAAGTTTATTTCTTGGAATATAGGCGGGGTAACATCACCAAAAAAACAAAAGCTGATAATAAAACATTTGGCAAAATTTAGTCCTGACATTGTCCTTTTACAGGAAACTCATCTTAAAGTATCGGAAGCAGAAAAACTTAAAATTAAATGGGTTGGACGGGTGATTGCCTCAGACTGTCCCAGGAGGAAGAGGGGTGTTGCCGTCCTATTTAACAAGGATTTAGAATATAATATCCTAGACGTGCAAATAGACGCAGAAGATAGATGGGTAATTCTCTTAATTGAAATTTGGAAGGTTAAATATACAATATGCAATATATACAGGCCTAATAAATCAGACCAGCCGTTCTGGGATGATATTATCTCTAGACTTTGTGTAAAGTCTGAACAAAATACTATATTTGCTGGTGATTTTAATCTAGCCCCAATAGCTTCACTGGATAGATTTTCTGCTAGACAGAACACCGTGGTGCCTCAGAAATCTAGGATTTTTTCTCAAATTTGCAAGAATTTAAAGCTTTATGATGTATGGCGCATTCAACATCCGGATAGTAAAGTCTTTACTTGTGAGTCATGTGCACACAGATCCTTTTCACGGATAGATTTCTTTTTAGTTTCAGACTCTTTACTTCAGGATGACACTACGACAGTGATACACAATATTTTATTGTCAGATCACGCTCCGATAGCATTGGTTATCGGTGCTCGATTAGCTCAGACCGCCCTAACAAATAATTTTATTTTCCAAAACATCTGCTAAACAATATAGCATTTAGAAATTGGTTACAAAAAAAGTGGCGAGAGTATAGTATTAATAATTCAAATTATGTAAACAAACCAGAGATATTCTGGGAAGCCGCAAAAGTGTATTTCAGGGGGGAAATAAAAGCATACATCATGACTAAAAAGAAATTTAGAGCTCGTGAGCTGCAATTAGCAAACACTGTTATAAAGGCTTATCATAGATATATTAATACTCCACTTAGGGTATTTTGGGATGGATATATAACTGCCAGATAAAACAGAGATCTGTTTCTTAGTTCCAAAATGACAAGCGAAGAGATTAGGATGAATGCACTATAAGTCTGCCAAATATTTAGCAAGATTGGATAGTAATAGGAAAAAGAGCAATACAATCGAGATGATTATTTCGGGAAATCAGACTTTTTCTAAGTCTACTGAGATTAAAAACGTTTTTTTAAATTTTTATAAGAATATAAAATCGGCTAAATCAATAGACATAGATAATAATTCTTTTTTTTGGAGTAAGATTAATTGTCCCAGGATCACATCCGATCAGATTGAAACAGATAATGCCCCCATATGCTTGGAAGAAGTTTCAAAGGCTATAGAGGCAACTAAACTGGGTAAGTCACCAGGACCAGACCAACTACCGGTCGAGTTTTGCAGATTGCTTAGGGATGAAATTGTTCCCGTTTTGACGTGTTTATTTAATGATTACTTTATAGATGGAAAAACGATGTCACGGTTCTTCTCTGCATCGATCATCACCCTTATTCTTAAAAAAGATAAGAACCTATCTGACCATGGGTCATATAGACCTATCTCTATGTTAAATACAGATTACAAACTACTTACCTCTATAATAGCTAATCGGTTAAAAGTGCCATTACAAGATATAATACACAAAGATCAATCTGGATTCATGATCAACAGATCTCCGACCAAAAATATTCAGAAAACATACATGATGTTGGAACATTTTTAGAATAAACAATTTCATGCCAAATTAGTACCTAAACAGGATTTGGCTATGGTGATGGTCGATGCCGAGAAGGCTTTTGACTCTATAATTTTGGAACACCTTTATAATGCTTTGTCTAATTTCGGTTTCTCTGGAAATCTAATAAACTTCATCAAAATCGTATACAATTATCCCCTATCCGCAATTCTTGTTAACAATACCCAAACATCCTTTTTCAAACTAGAAAGGGGAACACGTCAGGGATGTCCACTTTCCCCTCTCCTATTCAACTTAGCTATAGAGCCACTCACAATTTATCTAAGACAAGAAATAGAAGGTATACATTTTGGGAGTCAAAAATGTGTCCTGTCACTTAATGCGGACGATTTGTTACTATATTTTACAAATACCAATACCAATATACCAATTGCCTTAAAGGCATTAGACTTATTTAGTACTATTTCAGGATATAAGGTTAATACCACAAAAATAGAGATTCTCTGGATTCACAGAAATAAAGATAGCTTGAAACATCATAATTTAAAGGAGGTCGAGAGCTTTAGATATTTAGGAATTAGGTTACACAAGGATCCAAACATGTGGTATAATCTTAATTTTACACCCTATTTTACACATATAACATCGACACTACAACGTTGGACCCTTTTTCCCATCCCACTTTCTGCTAAAGTAATGCTGATTAAAACCATTATATTTCCCCAAATACTATACATACGGAACAATCTTCCACTATATATCAAAGATAAAGACATTAGGACCTTTAACCGGATATGTGCACATTTCTTTTGGAATAAGTCCAGACATATGCTCGCAATCCCTAAACTATCTCATCCCAAGGAAGCAGGAGGACTTGCATTCCCTGATATTAGGGCATATAATATTGCCATTTTAGCACGCCACGGGGTAGATTGGCTTCTAGCGTCTAATCATCTGACCAATTTGACAATTGAAGAGAACCTTATACAACAATTCTCACTTAAAGCAATCCTACACTGCCCACATTCACAACTCCCAGATAACATCAAGGTTAATATTAGTGTATTCAATGTGATTAAAGCATGGCAGCAATTATGTTCTCATCTGGAAATTAACTATCATATGTCAGCGTTTTTACCAATTGAAGGCAACCCGGAGTTTATACCAGGTTGTCAATATTTGATATTCAGAAAATGGGCGGAAAGGGGCCTAACCAATATAGCACAGTTACTAGATGAGAGTTCAAATATACAGGGAGTGCAGAATTATTAGGCAAGTTGTATTTTTGAGCACTAATTTTATTATTGAACAACAACCATGTTCTCAATGAACCCAAAAAACTCATTAATATCAAAGCTGAATATTTTTGGAAGTAGTTTTTAGTTTGTTTTTAGTTTTAGCTATTTTAGGGGGATATCTGTGTGTGCAGGTGACTATTACTGTGCATAATTATTAGGCAACTTAACAAAAAACAAATATATACCCATTTCAATTATTTATTTTTACCAGTGAAACCAATATAACATCTCAACATTCACAAATATACATTTCTGACATTCAAAAACAAAACAAAAACAAATCAGTGACCAATATAGCCACCTTTCTTTGCAAGGACACTCAAAAGCCTGCCATCCATGGATTCTGTCAGTGTTTTGATCTGTTCACCATCAACATTGCGTGCAGCAGCAACCACAGCCTCCCAGACACTGTTCAGAGAGGTGTACTGTTTTCCCTCCTTGTAAATCTCACATTTGATGATGGACCACAGGTTCTCAATGGGGTTCAGATCAGGTGAACAAGGAGGCCATGTCATTAGATTTTCTTCTTTTATACCCTTTCTTGCCAGCCACGCTGTGGAGTACTTGGACGCGTGTGATGGAGCATTGTCCTGCATGAAAATCATGTTTTTCTTGAAGGATGCAGACTTCTTCCTGTACCACTGCTTGAAGAAGGCCCCACAAGCTCATCTTTGATGATACCAGCCCAAACCAGTACTCCACCTCCACCTTGCTGGCGTCTGAGTCGGACTGGAGCTCTCTGCCCTTTACCAATCCAGCCACGGACCCATCCATCGGGCCCATCAAGACTCACTCTCATTTCATCAGTCCATAAAACCTTAGAAAAATCAGTCTTGAGATATTTCTTGGCCCAGTCTTGACGTTTCAGCTTGTGTGTCTTGTTCAGTGGTGATCGTCTTTCAGCCTTTCTTACCTTGGCCATGTCTCTGAGTATTGCACACCTTGTGCTTTTGGTCACTCCAGTGATGTTGCAGCTCTGAAATATGGCCAAACTGGTGGCAAGTGGCATCTTGGCAGCTGCACGCTTGACTTTTCTCAGTTCATGGGCAGTTATTTTGCGCCTTGGTTTTTCCACACGCTTCTTGCGACCCTGTTGACTATTTTGAATGAAACGCTTGATTGTTCGATGATCACGCTTCAGAAGCTTTGCAATTTTAAGAGTGCTGCATCCCTCTGCAAGATATCTCACTATTTTTTACTTTTCTGAGCCTGTCAAGTCCTTCTTTTGACCCATTTTGCCAAAGGAAAGGAAGTTGCCTAATAATTATGCACACCTGATATAGGGTGTTGATGTCATTAGACCACACCCCTTCTCATTACAGAGATGCACATCACCTAATATGCTTAATTGGTAGTAGGCTTTCGAGCCTATACAGCTTGGAGTAAGACAACATGCATAAAGAGGATGATGTGGTCAAAATACTCATTTGCCTAATAATTCTGCACTCCCTGTAAGAACTTTTGAGAATTTAGCTTCCAAACATAATCTGCATAATAAAAGTTTTTATGCTTTTTTACAGCTTCGACACTATATAAATAAAAAACTACAGACGGGACCCTGGTTAAAAAACTTTGGAATAATTGGGGATTTTATTAACACATATCGGCAAGGGAAACATTCAATAGCAATATTATACAAGATTCTCTTGGCAAAACGGGGACAGTTATATCTTGAGCAGTTTCTGGAATATTGGTCCAAACATTTTGAGGAAATAAACATAGATAATATTAAGCAAGCTATCAAATGGCTAAATGCGGCCCCCTTTGTTCCTCCTGGAAGGAATCACATCTAAAACTCATTAACAATGCCTATATCTCACCTAAGAGGCTAGCTAAATGGACACCTGGACAGTTAGGTCTCTGTTACAAATGCCATATGCCGGGAGCAGATTTACTCCACTGTTTCTGGTATTGTCCTAAAATAAGACAATTCTGGCAGAAAATAAACTTTTGGATAAATAAATCCATGTTGGTTTACTCTCTCCTTATTCCAAGAAATATTTTTCTCTTAAACATAGAAGATCAGAATCTGGACTTAGTTAACCCGATAATTTTAGTGGCCCGTAATTTAATATTGAGAAATTGGAAGAATAAAAAATCGCCCACTCTTAGATCATTCATTGAAGCGGTTAAACTACAAATTATTTTTGAACAACATAATATTTCTATTATACAGAATAAACAAATTCAAGACTTTTTTAATAAATGGATTAATATAATTCAGCTATTTCCTGTTTCTACACAGTTTATATTGACTCAACTGTTTCACAAATCCACATGTTTTGAGGGTCTTATGTTAAGGGGGATTTTTCCAGTATCTTGGAATTGAATTTACTAATATTTAAATATATATATATATTTTTCTTTTTCAACCCCTCTCTACCCTCTCTCGCCTTGTAACTTAATCTCCCTTTACGTGGGTATGACTTCATATTGTTTAGGAATAATTTAGATATCTGTGATCTGTTCTGTCAAATTATAATGTATAAAATGTCAAGATATTGATTATAGTTGTGTAAGGCAAGTACGCTATATATTTTTATTTCTCTGTACAAAACGTATACTGCCGTGCATGGCTAGAGATATTTACTTTTTCTGTTTATTAACTTGACAAATAAAATAAAGTTTATAAAAAAAAAAAAGCAATCAATTACTCTGTCAGGTAACCGTGGAGAAGCATAAAGCATAGAGCACAAAGACTAATAGGCAAATTACATAAAAATATCAAACACAACACACAGAATAGCCAGCACTCATTAGGTTGCACACAACAAGGCTAAAAGCACCCAAGCTTTATTGGGGATTAAATGCCAGGGTCAGTGATTGCTAATACCTCTGGCCAAACAACTTCCAAGGTTTTGAATGTGTTTATTAGAGATTATACATAGCTATGACACCCTTTTTTGTTCTCAAAATACTTGGTTGAGACCTAGCAAGCATAGCCGTAGGTTAGGACTGAAGTTTAAACAGACAATGAAATGGTTCCTGTTTTTATTACTATTTTGCCAAATGCTGTAATAGACTCTTAACCTTTTTGCTTAAAACCTAAATGTGTGCATCCAAGTGAGTGCTGGCTCACCAGTACATTGATCACTACCTGTAAGGGTCTGAGTGCACACTGCATTCCATTTCTACCAGCACAGGGTGAAGGTAGTTGAAGGGAAGAGAGCACTGTGCCAGGTTGCCAAGGATAAAGAATATTACTGGGTGGCAGAATCATTTTCAAGGCACCAAGATGCCCTCATTTGTGGAGACCTACTTTTTCTATAAATTAGATTCTTCCCATTTATGCTTCATTTCATAGTCTCTCCTTTTTCCACTTCCCTTGTTGAATTAAACACATAAACTTTCATATGAAAGAGACAAAATATTGATAGCCAAGTTACCAAAGGTTCTGGTACACAACTATCAACAGGATGCTAAGCAAAAAATCTAAATAAATTATATAATATTTTGCACCTAATTTTGATGGCATGATTTGCATTATAGTACCCCAACATTTGTTTAAGCTATTTACAACAGGTCAATTCTTGAGCAGAAAATAGGCACAATAAACTATAAAGGGAAAATCTCCAAACTGGACTACTGTTATCTGGTTAAACTATCATGAACCAATTGATCATTTCGATACCATATTTATAAATATAGGTTAATTTAAAGGACCATTCTACTCTAAAAATAAAATATTCTATTTCATTAAAACATTCTATTTTTGAACAAATTCCATTCTTTTATAATATGTTTAACCCCTGCAAATGGGTTAAATACATTAAACAAGCTGTGCTCCTGTACCATTCCAGATGGGAATACAGTAGTAAGTGAATAAGAAGCAGGCAAAACTGCAATTGCTCCAATCACTGGCTGTATTCTCATCTGGACTAGAAAGGGGGTGTTCTAGTATGTCAAGTTTAACTATTATTATTATTATTATCGGTTATTTGTAGAGCGCCAACAGATTCTGCAGTGCTATAAACAAATGCGAAGTTCAACAAAACAATTATATGGATCAAATGGGTAGAGGGCCCTGCCAAGAGTTTCACTGTTGTAGTCAGCTCTTAAGAAGGTGATCTACAAACAGCTGGACTCTTAGGCTTACATGCTAAGGGGGTTAAGGGGATAGCGATGGAGGAGAGGAACTGGTATAAAGAAAGGTTAGCATAGGTTGTATGCATCCCTGATTAGTAGAGTCTTTAGGGAGAGCTTAAATATTTTGAAACTAGGGGAGAGTTTTGTGGAGCGAGGCAGAGAGTTCCACAAGATGGGAGCCAGTCTGGAGAAGTCCTGTAAACAGGAGTGTGATGAGGTAACAAGAGAGGAGGAGAGTAGGAGGTCATGAGCAGAGTGAAGGGGGCAGGAGGGAGAGTATCTGGAGACAAGGTCTGAGATATAGGGGGAGCAGTGCAGTTGAGGGCTTTTTTATGTCAGAGTGAGAATTTTGTGTTTGATCCTAGAGGAAAGAGGAAGCCAGTGAGGGGATTGGCAGAAAGGTGCAGCAGATGAAGAGCGACGTGTAAGGAAGATGAGCCTGGCAGAGGCATTCATTATGGATTGTGTAAGGAAGTGACTAATTTTAGAGATGTTTTTAAGGTAGAAGCGGCAGGCTTTAGCCAAGGACTGAATGTGAGGAGTGAAAGAAAGATCTGAGTCAAATGTGACCCAGAGACATCGGGCATGGGGGGTAGGGGTAATGATGGAGTTGTCGACAGTTATAGAGAGATTGGGGGTGGAAATTTTGGAAGGGGGGGAAATAAGGATCTCAGTTTTGGAGAGATTTAGCTTGAGGCAGTGAGAGGACATCCAGGAAGAGATGTGAAAAAGACAGTTAGTGACACGGGTTAGCAAGGAAGGTGATAGGTCTGGTGCAGAGAAGTAGATTTGGGTGTCGTCGGCATACAAATGATATTGGAAACCATGGGACTTTATTAGGGAACCTAGTGATGACGTGTAGATTGAGAAGAGAAGGGGACTGAGGACAGAGCCTTGCGGTACTCAAACAGAAAGTGGTAAAGGGGCAGAGGAGGCCCCAGAGAAGGCTACACTAAAGGTACGGTTTGACAGGTAGGAAGAAAGCCACAAGAGGGCTGTGTCACAGATGCCAAAGGATTGGAGGGTTTGGAGCAAAAGAGGGTGGGCAACAGTGTCAAAGGCTGTGGACAGATCAAGGAGGATAAGCAGAGAAAAGGTGTAAATAGTGCATGTTTCAGAGATGAGGGAAATATACCGGTGCTGAGGGAGAGGTTGAAAATGTGTGTGAGTGTAGGGGTAATGGTAGCAGAGAGGGAGGGGAGTAGCTGTGAGGGGATATGGTCAAGGGGACAGGTAGAGAGGTGAAAGCGCAGTATAAATACCAAAACTTTTTCTTCAGTAACAGGGGAGAATGAGCTAAGTTTAAGGTTATGTGAGTTGTGGATGATTGAGAGCATTTGAGGGGGTGAGAGAATGGAATTATGTTGAGAGCTGATTTCATTTCTGATGGAGTCAATTTTGTAAATTAAGTGGCTGGCAAAGTCTGGAGCTGACAGAGAAGTTGTATTAGGAGCTGGGGGAGGGCGGAGAAGAGTATTGAAAGTGGAGAACAGACGTTTTGGGTTTGAAGAAAGATTAGAGATAAGAGTAGAGAAGTAGTGTTGCTTATGAAGATTAAGGGCAGAATATTAGGAGTTCAAGATGAATTTGTAATGAAGAAAATCAGCTGAACTCTGAGATTTTCTCCAGTGCCGCTCAGCAGTATAAAAACATCTGCGTAGGTACTGTGTGAGAGAAGTATGCCAGGGCTGAGGATGAGTGTGTGATTTCTGAGCAATGGTAAGAGGGGCCAGATTGTCAAGGACGGATGTAAGGGTGGAATTATAGTGGCAGATAGATTGGTCAGGACAGGAAAAGGAGGAGAAGGATGAGAGGAGAGGTTCAAGGGCATTAGCAAGCTGTTGCGGATCTAATGACATAATGCTTCTGTGAAGTTTGGTGTGAGGAGTAGAAGGAGGGAGAGTTGTAGGGAGAGATGATATGTTGCAAGTAAGGAGATGGTGGTCAGAAAGAGGAAAGGGGGAGTTTGTGAAGTTTGAGAGAGTGCATCGATAGCTAATAATCAGGTCAAGGGAGTGACCGCCTGTGTGAGTGGGAGAATCAGTCCATTGTGACAAACCGAAAGAGGAAGTGAGTTGCAGAAGTTGTTTTGCAGATGATGCAGTGGGATTGTCAAGAGGGATGTTGAAGTCACTAAGAATGAGGGCAGGGGTGTCTGAAGAAAGGAAATTAGGTAGCCATGCAGCCAAGTGATCTAGAAATTGAGTTGAGGAGCCAGGGGGTCGGTATATGACTGCAACACATATAAAGAGAGGAGAGAATAAGCTAATCATGTGGGTTTCGAATGAGGAAAATGTGAGGGAAAAGATGGGTTTTATTTGTTTAAAGGTGCAATGAGAGGAAAGTAAAATACCTACACCACCTCCTTGTCTATTACCAGACCTAGGAGTGTGGCTGAAGTGGAGACCCCCATGTGACAGAGCAGCAGTGGATGCTGTGTCTAGGGGAGAGAGACATATTTCTGTTAGGGCCATAAGGTTGAGGGAGCAAGAGATAAAGAGGTCATGTATAGAAGTGAGCTTGTTGCAAACAGAGCGAGAGTTCCAGTGTGCACAAGTGAAAGGAGTAGTGGCTTTTGATGCAAGAGGAATGTGAGTAAGGTTGGCAGAGTTTTGTTTTCTGAGTCTATGGGACGATACACATGGATGTGCATGGCTAGGCAGTTGTTGGGGACCAGGATTAGTGGAGATGTCACCAGCAGTTAGTAAAAGCAAGAGATGAGATGCAGATTTGCAGTAATGAGACTGTTTTTGAGGCAAGGTGCAGGGGGGGAGAGAGAGTGTTTAGGAATAGGTAAAGTTCATGAGTACAAAAGTAAGGTGAGTTTAAGAGAGATGGGCTAATGAACAGTGCAGGTGGAGAGGGAGAAGGAGTAATTGAATAATGTATTTTGTTATAGAGGCAAAAGGCAGCAAAAAGGAATTTGCATATATTGAGCATTTTTACAAAAGTGGGAAACAATTATTTATAGGGACATTAAAGACTGCAATGCTAAGTTCTAGAATACAAGTGGGGCATAAAAATATCAGCACTATTGTATATTCACTTCCCTAGATTTAAATCAATTGCATTTCTATTTTTGCTCTCATATTACCAGTTAAAAGTAATATTTTACCTCTCAAGTTTGAACAAAGTTTCTGTTTAAATTTTCAAAGGTAATTACATTTAAAATGAAAAAAATAATTGCTCTGGCATTTACAGTTTTGTAGCTATTACTAGTGACAACAAAACTGACATTTTAAATGTATTTAATGTAGAAAAAAGTGTTGTTTTTTTCAGAAAAAATCCTTTGACTTAAAATTTGGATTTGTGTCCAGTTCTACAGCTGACATGGACGAATGCATTTTCATGAAACTGAGCATGCTGACGGCTTTTAGCTTGATCTAATGTCCCATGGTACTTTGATGCTTATAAATGTTATTATTTTTAAAGGGACACTGAATCCAATTTTTTCTTTTGTGCAATTTTAAGCAACTTTCTAATTTACTCCTATTATCAATTTTTCTTCGTTCTCTAAATATCTTTATTTGAAAAAGAAGGCATCTAAACTTTTTTCTTGGTTCAGAACTCTGGACAGCACTTTTTTATTGGTGGATGAATTTATCCACCAATCAGCATGGACAACACAGGTTGTTCACCAAAAATGGGCCGGCATCTAAAATTACATTCTTGCATTTCAAACAAAGATACCAAGAGAATAAAGAAAATTTGATAATAGGAGTAAATTAGAAAGTTGCTTAAAATAGCATGCTCTATCTGAATCATGAAAGAATTTTTTTTGGTTCAGTGTCCCTTTAAGTTATTTCATACAAATTAGATTTTGCTTGCAACAGTTCACAGTACAGTTGCTCAGTTATGTCATCACCTGACATGCTCAGTAGGGTTGCTTCTTTGTGAGTAGATTATCAATGTAGCTGAAGTGCAGGTGTCTGTCAGCAGGGGGAGCCTGCAGTGAGAAGTCACCTCATCAGTGCATTACTGGCATCCTGATTGACAGCTTAAAGCCTATTTAAAATGGTTCGTGCCTACTGAAGACAATTTGAGGTAAAATATCTTCCTTTTTTACAAATGGTTAAGTGATATTTTCTAGTCTGCTTTTTACAGATATGCTGCATCACTTTCAAGTGTCAAGTGATTAAACAAAGAAAGTAATACAGCTCTCTGAGATAGTGAATCATAAAGGATATACATTCTCAGTTTGCAGCAAATACAAATTAAACTGAAATATTTTTACTATAAATGTAGATGTAGTTTAGTAACATTACTTTTTTTGTCAGGTAAATAAGTGTATTGTGAACTTTGAATAAACTTCACCTGCATACAGCTGTCAAGTTAAAGGGACAGTAAACAACATGAGATTTTAAAATAAAAATATTTGGATTTGTGTAATTAAACAACTTACAATATATTTTCATTATTTATTTTGCCCCTTTTCCATGTATATCTGAAAATCGAGCAGTTTCCAGTTCTCAGAACATGAAATGTACCTGCTAACTTCTCAAAGCTAACTCTGCTACATATCTGCCCCTATGTGGTTTTCTTAGATAACAATGGCAAGAAAATTCATTGTATACTAACTTTATGATAGTGACTAGCTTTATTGTCTATGAACTATGAAGCCCAGATGGTCTCCTCCAAATAAAGTATATAGTGGGTGGAGAGCGCTAAAGAGAGGGGGAGAGAGCGCTAAAGAGAGGGGGGAAAGAGAGTAAAAGAGGGGGAGAGAGAGCAAAAGAGAGGGGGGAGAGAGTGCAAAAGATGGAGAGAGAGCGCAAAAGAGGGGGGAGAGAGAGCAATAGAGGGGGGAGGGAGAGCAAAAGAGAGGGGATAGAGCGCAAAAGAGTGGGGACAGAGAGCGCAAAAGAGAGGGGGAGAGAGAGCAAAAGAGAGGGGGAGAGAGAGCGCAAAAGAGGAGTAGAGAGCGCAAAAGAGGGGGATAGAGAGCAAAAGAGGGGGGAAGAGAGCAAAACAGAGGGGGGAGAGAGCACAAAAGAGAGGTGCGAGAGAGCGCAAAAGAGGGGGGAGAGAGCACAAAAGAGGGGGGAGAGAGAGCAAAAGAGGGGCAAAGAGAGCAAAAGAGGGGGAGAGAGAGCAAAAGAGGGGAGAGAGAGAGCAAAAGAGGGGAGAGAGAGAGAGCAAAAGAGGGGGAGAGAGAGCAAAAGAAGGGGGAGAGAGCAGAAGAGGGGCGGGGAAGAGACAGGGAGCAAGGGTTGAAACCGCGGTACTTAAAAAAAATTGGCCCGTGTACACAGGCTTTAGGACTAATATAATGTATTAGTGCCCCTTCTTGCAGAATACAAATATTTGTTATTTAATTTAATTTTAGAAGGAAATTTTTTTCTAAAACGTATATTTAGATTATATTATATTTGTTTTAAAATCAAGGAAACTAATTGGCAAAAAAAAGTAACGTTGAAGCCAGAGTTTAAAATTCTTATCAAACATTTGAAAGCAAGGATATTCGTAACTTAAACTGCCCCCACTCCACTCCAACTTGGGAGCTTTGCATGACATCATCAAAGACATCATCATTAACATCACTAGTAAAAAATATATACAGTATATATATATATATATATATATATATATATATATATATATATATATATATATATATATATATATATACAGTATATAGTGAAATAATCAAAGGGGATTTGCACTCTCACTTCAAAGTATCTTGCCAGGGTGTCAAAAACTTGTGTGTATATGTGTGTGTACAGTTTGTGCAAAAATATGCAATTTAAAAAAAAACTTTTAAACTTTTGAAAAAGTACAGGTGATTCCACTCAGGATTCTGTGCTGATCCTGGTTGTTAGCGGAAGCCAGTGAAGAGATTGACAGAAAGATGTAGCAGATGAGGAGAGACGTGTAAGCAAGATCAGTCTGGCATAGACATTCATTATGGATTGTAAAGGAGATAGACGGTAGCTAGGAAGACCAGAGAGGAAAAGTGGTTGCAACTATAGAATTTTTTTTGGATTGTTAAATTTAACTAAGCATCTGTAAGTTTCTCAATTCTGGATGCCTTACTTGTCAAACCACTACTTGGGTTAAAAGGGTGCACCTGGTATATGTTAAAATTTTTTTAAGGACCTGGGTTTTCAAGTGGTGAAATATTACTGACAATAAAGAATATCAATCAAAACTCAGAAACGCCATAACTAAGTAATATGCTACATGAACAGTTTATACTAGAAAACAATTAAATTATTGTATTTATGTATACAAAGAGCATATCACACTATGGGGCCCATTTATCAAGCTCCAAACGGAGCTTGTGGACCCATGCTTCTGGCGAGTCTTCAGACTCGCCAGAAACAGCAGTTATGAAGCAACAGTCTAAAGACCGCTGCTCCATAACCCTGTTCGCCTGCTCTGATGAGGCGGACAGGAATCGCCAGAAATCAACCCGATCGAGTATGATTGGGTTGATTGACACCTCCCTGCTGGCGGCCGATTGGCCTCGAGTCAGCATGGGGCGGCGTTGCACCAGCAGCTCTTGTGAGCTGCTGGTGCAATGTTAAATGTGGAGAGCATATTGCTCTCCACATTCAGCGAGGTCTTGCGGACCTAATCCGCACTGTTGGATCAGGTCCGCAAGACCTTTGATAAATAGGCCCCTATTAGTTCAGTCTAAACCATAAAAAACCCAGCTGCCCAACATTCATTTGACTTATCTATATTTGTGTGCAACATTTGCAGGAAAACAGAATCTAGTGCCCATTATTTTTAATGGAAAAATCCTGTTTTCTTTTCATCTTCATCTCACTGATTAAGTCCATTTTGAACAAAAAAAAATTGCAATGAAATTATAAAGTACATATTGAAATAAGCATCTTAAGCTATAAAAAATCTATGAGGAATTAAAACAAAAAACAAGAACATGGAAAATAATGGATTTTAAACATTTCAATCAGGAAAGTGAATGAGAAAAGTGATTTTTAAAGATCTCCTTTCCTTCAAAACAGTTACTACAACAAATAAACAACATTGCCCAAATGAACATCTATAATTAACTATATTCAAAATGTTCAAAGACAAAGATTACAAGGCATTAAACATTTGGTGAGCTTTGTTGTTATAATTATGAGTTTAGAGAATTACCCAGACAAATAGAGCCTTTTTCTAGAATTTCTATAAAGCATTTGAAACTCAGCATGGGCATCATATTCAATCCTAACCTAATATGTTTGTACCTTGCCTTGGTGCCTTCCTGAAAATTACTTTTGCCGTTCTGTTCTATTGAAGGTGAATGATAAAATGAAATGTATTTCATAAGACAGGTATTTGATAGGTTCCTTAAATGAGAGACAATAATCTTACTTTAGTGACTATAGCACTTTATCCCTTTATTAAATGAATGTCAGTAATTTAAGACTAACAAAGGTGTCTGTTTCAATTTATTATAAGAGCCATGCCAATTTATTCTCAAGATTTGTAACAAAGTTTTAAAATTCTAAACTTTTAAAAATCCAATCAAAAGAAAAAAGTTATTTTGTGGTTTTCTAATCTATCCAGGCCACTTTAATGCCACCAACACCTTCTAGGTGACAAAACGACAGCAGTATTCCAGTCCATTAGAAAACATTTTTCAGATTTTCCCAGCCTTCAGCTCTTGAAAACATATTTCGATAATTTTTCCCACACACTGCATATCTTGTCTTTTTGTTATAAATAGTTTCATGCCCAAATACTTTTGAGAGAAATATAGCTATCTTTTTCAAGCTATTTATCAGTGGGACAATAGCAGGGATAGGGTGAAAGAAAGTTGGGAGAGAGATTGAGTCTCATATTGAGGTTGGCAATTAAGAGGGAGAGAGAGAGAGTGTTTGAGGGCCAGTGTGCAGCAGAGGATAATGCTAGATGGGCTGAGTTTATGAAAGGGATTGACCCAGTGCATGGTAGTGAAAGGATGTACAACACAGACAGGCAGATGACAGAAAACCCATAATGCCCAGAAAACATTGAATAGTGCACCAAGAACATTTTTGTTAGGGACTAAGAAGTATGGAAATTGTGGACAAGCATCAGTTTACCCATCCAAGCCTCCTTGTTCTGTATTAGCTGTTTAAGGATGGCTTAATGGGTCTATTTAACATGGCAGACATGGGCAGCCAGTGGTATAAACCACTGCTCACTCATGCAAGCCAACAACTGAAGGTGCTCCAGAAATGTATTCACAGCTTCTTAAATGGAGCCCAATATCTCATGCTTGTATGTGGGTTGGCAAGAATGACCTGCTCAAACAATCTGGTCTGTGGCAGGTTTTAGTAATACTAGTGGAATTGACGGTAACAGGCCCTTTCCTAGCAACTCTAGGGAGGGAGAACCAATAGAGGTTTTTTTCCTTCTATTCATTAGGCATGATGAGGTCTGAAGACTAATGCTTAATGTCCTGGGAGAAACAGACTGCACCTATATGGCATCAATGCACCAAAACGAACATACACTTTATGGAAACCACAACCAGTTTGTGCAGTGTTAATTTCAAGTATTCCTGACATATTTTATGCCACTTGTTTATTCTTTTATTTTTATTTCTCTGTGTGTCATATTGATAAATGCTTACCTCTTGTATAATTATTTCATTTTCATTTTCTTGTTTCTTCCCAGTGGATGTTTGGTTTAGCAATTGGTGCGTCTGAATTTTTCGGAATGAATATTCGGGGGAAATTAGTTTTCCGAATATTCATTCCGAAAAATTCAGACGCACCAATTTTTCCAGGCTGCACATGTCTTATTTTTACAATTAAATTAGTTTTAAATACTGAAGGTACAAGTGTAAAGATTTAGAGCTAGATTACAAGTGGCGAGCTATTGTTAGCACGGATCGCAATAAGCAATATCGTGACCACGCTATCTTGCATGTGTATTACAAGTTGGAAGTAAATGTGTTCTCTCAAGCGCAAAATAAATTTGCATGCACCAGGTTTGCGCAAGTGAAGACCTAGGGGTACATTTGAAGACCTAGGGGTACTATAGCGAATCATGTCCACCGCACATCATTAAATTTATCATTGCACCAGCAGTTCTTGTGAACTGCTGGTGCAATCCCGCCACCTGCAGATTCGCGGCCAATCGGCCGCTAGCAGGGGGTGTCAATCAACCCGATCATATTCGATTGGGCTGATTGCTGTCCGTCACCTCAGAGGTGGCGGACTAGTTAAGGAGCAGTGGTCTTAGGACCACTGCTTCTTAACTTCCGCTTCAGGCGGAACTGAAGCGGAGTGGGTCGGAAGCAGCAATCGCTGCTTCATAAATCGACCCATTAGCATAAAGTGTAAGGATTAAAAAAAGGGTACCAAACACAACATAAATACATTAAAGTGTTACACTCATATATACACTAATGAATACACAAGAATTCATATAAATATTATTTAATAAATATATGGTATATGACAAGGAGTTTGAAACTTATAGTTTCACTAACATTGCAAATATGTTAGTGTGCTTCATTTGAAATTTGGTAACTGCAGATATCTAGGTGGTAATAGGTGGTTCATATTTAACATAGATGCTCACTTCTATTGCTGTCCAAAGCTGCTGCGCATGTATTGACAATACTTTATTCGTCACTGACCTGTATAACTGAACGTTTGATTTAAAATAAGCGGTTTACTGCTATAAATTGGATTAGTCAGTAAGGCTTTGGATTGTCTCATTAGTGAATATTAGCAGCAATATCAGTTAATTCTAAGTTAAAAAGACAGACCATGTATTAAAATCTACATCCTATGCCATATTAAAGCGAAAGTATCCTTTTCCACCCTTGATTATATCTGTCCAAGCACTAACATATAGGGGTCGATTTTTAAACCCCTTCGGCAGGCTTTGCCTGCCTACAACTGCAGGAGAACCTGCAGTCCGTATTTAACAAGCAGCGGTCATCAGACTGCTTCTTCCCTAACCTTTCGCCACCTCTTTCCACCCACTCTTCCCTAACCTTCCCGCAAAATAGTGCTCATGTGCAATGCTGAATTCCAGCAGCGAAATTCAGCCCAAGTTTCCTTGTGTTTTTAAAGGGAATGTCAACTTTCATGATAAAGTGCACCATTTAAAAAAAAAAAAATATTTAAAACAGGGGCACTTTCATTCATGAAAGTTTACATTTCTCCAGATTTTACAAATACTTAACCCCGCCTGCAGGTCCTCTGTACTTTATCAGGAATGACGAGACCAGCTCCCTCCAATGATGGCTTTCCCCTAGGAGCATCCATCTAGTGTGGCCATACCGTGATTGGAGGATGCCGGCTTCGTCATTGCTGTGTAAGTACAGCAGGAAGAAGCAGGTGGGGGGATCGGCGATTCAGGAGAAGAAGGTAAGTATTTGTAAACTTTCATGAATGGAAGTGCCCCTGTTTTTAATAGTTTTTTAAAAAAAACGGGCACTTTATCATGAAGGTTGACATTCACTTTAATGTTTTGATTGTTTTAATTGACACAATAAAAGTTACTTTTTAACATCTCCATTTTGGTAACATTGTTATAGTTTAAGCCTTAAAGTGAAAGACAATTGAAACAAATAAAGGGGACTTTCATTCATTAAGTATAAAATACTTCATGCTGAAAGCTCCTTTACTTGTTTCAAGCGTTCACCGTTCTGAGCTGCTAAGCCAGCCCACGGCAGAACGCTGTTTTCCTAGAGAGGTGACGTTTTCACCTGTTAGCCAATAGCCGTGCAGGAAATCCGGCTTGGCACCCTTGGGAGCTGGATTTCCTGCACGCTATATGCTGAGAGGTGGAAACGTCACCTCTTAGCAAAACAGCGTTCTGCCGTGGGCTGCTTGAGCCGCTCAGAATGGTGAATGCTTGAAACAAATAAAGGAGCTTTCAGCATTAAGTATTTTATACTTCATGAATGAAAGTCCCCTTTATTTGTTTCAATGGTAAATCCTATCATTTCCCAAACAATAGGTTTGACTCTCACTTTAAGGGAAAATAAGTGCTATAAAGGGAACACTGAGATCAGTCTTGCACTGCTAACTTAGTACAAATAATAAAAGTGTATTGCAGAGTATTTTTAACTACACATAATTGAACATATTATATTACAATCTCTCATACTGTTTAATATCCATTGTGCAGGGGTTACACAAAGTTATATGTAAGCAATATTGCAATACTAAAACACTCTAACATAATGCAGTATTTTCATTTGGTCCCTTTAATATGTTTCTCTGTCTCTCTATTCTGGAGAGTCAATCAATAATTATAGAAAAGGGTGTCAGTTGCATAAAAGAAATAGGCATTTTTTTTTCACTTAGCAATACATGTATATTATTATTCATATACAGCACCTGTACATCTTAATTTTTTGCCATGTGAATATTTACCTTGTCACAAACATCTGAAGGTTAATGGCTATTTAATGATGCAGCACATTTTTATATTGTTATAAACAGCAGACACATTTGAAACACCTTTTTTTAAAACATAATCGTCTACTTAACATATTGGTGACACATGATTAAGTATAAGACCATGCTGGGTAAACTATTAGAGGACACTAACAAAATACTGCGAGCCTTGTGACAGTGCTTTTTCATTAGTGGCTAAAATATATTTCAGCATTTTACACAGTCTAAGAAAGAAAATACAACATGTAATCCATCCCTCAGGCAACAGTCTGTTGCATAAAAGTTTGGGTCAATTCTATTTATACAGTGAACTCTTGTTTATCAGACACTCCTGGGGATTAGTGTGTGCAGTTAGACTGGATATGATGTTAAAAAGAGCAGAGAATTGTAAGAAACAAATTAATGAGCACTATTATAAAGTGAAATAGACAGTTAGGCATGGCCATACTAATAAGGGTACCTAATTATATATAATGATATATAAGTATAATCTTTACCAACTTAGGGCTAGATTACGAGTGGCACGCTCTGGTTAACTGTAAGGGGTTTATCACGGATGTTTGCGCGCGTCAGGTTTTTTGCTCGTATTACAAATTGAAAGTAAACGTGATCGCTTGAGCGCAATTGAAGTTAACTCACGTCAGGTCAACACAACCTCAGAGCTCTGGTTAACTGTTTTGCAAAACAAAAAAGTGTCACAAAACATAAAAATACATAACAAGTACAGATACACGCATAATAACACCATCTAATAAAAAGTATTAAAAAAAAATTGCACATATGAAAAAAGGCAGGCATAAGGCTTTAACATAGACATACATACATATATATGTCTAAAGATGTATATGTATGTGTGTGTGTATATATACTGTACAGTATGTATGTATGTATATATATATATATATATATATATATATATATATATATATATATATAGGAGTAGATATACATTTGTGCAAAAAAAAATCATATATATATATATATATATATAGATATAGATATATAGATAGACAGATAGATATAAAAATAACAAGAGTATTGCATTCAGCAATGATACTTTTTTATTGGACTAACTATACATTTATAAGATGACACGCTTTCGGAAAAATGTCTTCCCTTTTCAGGTCTGAAGCAATATTATTACAGACTTGAAAAAGGAAGACATTCTTCCGAAAGCGTGTCATCTTATAAATGTATAGTTAGTCCAATAAAAAAGTATCATTGCTCAATGCAATACTCTTGTTATTTTGATATCTAAATCTCTGGACTAACACGGCTACCCCAATCAATCTATATATATATATATATATATATATATATATATATATATACTGTATATACTGTATGTAAATATATATATATAAATATGTATTTATGTATAAATAGAACATATTCTTCTATGTAAAGAACATTGGAATGTGAAATATTTGCACGCGATTTGGGTATTTTTCCCACTTTTTATGCTCCCTTGGCTTCTATGGGACAATATGTTATCGCACGCGCGATATTCTGTTTGGATTTTGACGGCCCAAAAAACAGTTTACTTTAACTTGGAATACGAGAGCAACCTGATGCGCGCAAAAAGCTTACTTCTAGTGCTGTTAAGCTGTTGAGCGGGAGCGTTAAATAGAGCTCCACTTGTTATCTGGCCCTATATGTTATGTACCATGCAATAATTACATTTTTTCCCCACCATAGATCTTGAGGACATTCATTAATCACATGGACACTATCAGGCCCATTTATCAAGCTCCGCGGCTCCATAACCCTGTCTGCCTGCTCAGAGCAGGCGGACAGGAATCGCCAGAAATCAACCCGATCGAATACGATCGGGTTGATTGACACCCCCTGCTGGTGGCCGATTGGCCGCGAGTCAGCAGGGGGCGGCGTTGCACCAGCAGCTCTTGTGAGCTGCTGGTGCAATGTTAAATGTGGAGAGTTTATTGCTCTCCGCATTTAGCGAGGTGTTGCGGACCTGATCGGCAGTGTCGGATCAGGTCCGCAACACCTTTGATAAATTGGGGCCTATGTATCAAAGAAAAGTAGGAGGTAAAAAAGACCTGCACTTTCTATGTTATTCCATATAACATCTTTATCAAACATCCAAACATTAAGACAATGTGATAAATAAACCCTGGTGTACATTTAGCATAATAAAAGAACTCAGGCTTTAATCTGAGAGCACTGCGACTAGACTGCCTATGTCACAAAGAGCAGGGCCTGAGGGTGATATACATTGTTTAATGTGCAATATTGTATAATAAAAGCTCACAATCTTTAGGATTTTACTATAAAATGTAATTCATCGTTGAAGCGCAATATGGGCTAGATTACAAGAGGAGCGAAACTGATAGCACAGGGTGTGTTATCCCTAGAGTGACCCTGCCATAAGAATAGTGCACAATCTGTCATTACAAGAGAATGGTTTAAAAAAAACCTGTGAATCTTAAAGCGGCAAACTGTTGTTTTAAGCATGGTTTATACTCTGAATGGATTATGCACAGGGTGCTGCTTTCACTACTATTGCAAGTGGTGATTTAAAAGGGAGGTTAAAGGGACATAAAACTCAAAATCTTTCTTTCATGATTCAGACAGAGCATGGAATTTCAAATAACTTTCCAATTTACTTCCATGATCTAATTTGCTCATGCCTAGATCAGTCAGAATATAACCTAAGTTTCAACGATGTCAGCTCCCATATCACACTAGGGGCAGGGGGCAACACTGAGAATTTCTAAGTGCTCATTATGCAAAAAACAAGTAGGTTCTTTGCTGTTTTTTTACACAATATGTTTCTTTTTAGGTTTATTTTGATTTAAAAATATTAGTTTTTACTTAAGCACAACACAATATGCCACTGGAAAATTAAAAAATATAAATTATTTCCCTCATATATACATATTAAATGTAAAATAAAGGTGAATTATTTAAATAAATGTTTTTACAATGATTTAAAAGGATATGGTATATGACAGGATGTTGGAATGGAAAGGGCTTAAAAGTGAATATATTTATGTATGTATGTATTAGTGTAGATATATGTGCATATGTATCAATACGTATGTATGTATATGTGTATGTATGAGTGTAGATATATGTGTGTATGTATCTATACGTATGTATGTATATGTGTATGTATGAGTGTATGTATGAGTGTAGATATATGTGTGTATGTATCTATGTGTATGTATGTATATGTGTGTGTATGTATATGTGTATGTATGAGTGTATGTATGAGTGTAGATATATGTGTGTATGTATCTATACGTATGTATGTATATGTGTATGTATGAGTGTATGTATGAGTGTAGATATATGTGCGTATGTATCTATACGTATGTATGTATATGTGTATGTATGAGTGTATGTATGAGTGTAGATATATGTGTGTATGTATCTATACGTATGTATGTATATGTGTATGTATGAGTGTATGTATGAGTGTAGATATATGTGTGTATGTATCTATACGTATGTATGTATATGTGTATGTATGAGTGTAGATATATGTATATATATATATATATATATATATATATATATATATATATATATATATATATACAGTGGGGAAAAAAAGTATTTAGTCAGCCATCAATTGTGCAAGTTCTCCCACTTAAGAAGATGAGAGAGGCCTGTAATTTTCATCATAGGTATACCTCAACTATGAGAGACAAAATATGGAAACAAATCCAGACAATCACATTGTCTGATTTGGAAAGAATTTATTTTGCAAATTATGGTGGAAAATAAGTATTTGGTCAATATCAAAAGTTCATCTCAATACTTTGTTATATATCCTTTGTTGGCAATGACAGAGGTCAAATGTTTTCTGTAAGTCTTCACAAGGTTGTCACACACTGTTGCTGGTATGTTGGCCCATTCCTGCATGTAGATCTCCTCTAGAGCAGTGATGTTTTGGGGCTGTCGCTGGGCAACACGGACTTTCAACTCCCTCCAAAGGTTTTCTATGGTGTTGAGATCTGGAGACTGGCTAGGCCACTCCAGGACCTTGAAATGCTTCTTACGAAGCCACTCCTTCGTTGCCCGGGTGGTGTGTTTGGGATCATTGTCATGCTGAAAGACCAGCCACATTTCATCTTCAATGTCCTTGCTGATGGAAGGAGCTTTGCACTCAAAATCTCACGATACATGGCCCTATTCATTCTTTCATGTACACGGATCAGTCGTCCTGTTCCCTTTGCAGAGAAACAGCCCCAAAGCATGATGCTGCCACCCCCATGCTTCACAGTAGGTATGGTGTTCTCTCTCCTCCAAACACGACAAGTTGTGTTTCTACCAAACAGTTCTACTTTGGTTTCATCTGACCATATGATATTCTCCCAATCCACTTCTGGATCATCCAAATGCTCTCTAGCATACTTCAGACGGGCCTGGACATGTACTGGCTTAAGCAGGGGGACACGTCTGGCACTGCAGGATCTGAGTCCCTGGCAGCGTAGTGTGTTACTGATGGTAGCCTTTGTTAAGTTGCTCCAGCTCTCTGCAGGTCATTCACTAGGTCCCCCCGTGTGGTTCTGGGATGTTTGCTCACCGTTCTTGTGATCATTTTGACCCCACGGGGTGAGATCTTGCGTGGAGCCCCAGATCGAGGGAGATTATCAGTGGTCTTGTATGTCTTCCATTTTCTAATTATTGCTCCCACAGTTGATTTCTTCATACCAAGCTGCTTGCCTATTGCAGATTCAGTCTTCCCAGCCTTGTGCAGGTCTACAATTTTGTTTCTGGTGTCCTTCGACAGCTCTTTGGTCTTCACCATAGTGGAGTTTGGAGTGTGACTGTTTGAGGTTGTGGACAGGTGTCTTTTATACTGATAACAAGTTCAAACAGGTGCCATTAATACAGGTAATGAGTGGAGGACAGAGGAGCCTCTTAAAGAAGAAGATACAGGTTTGTGAGAGCCAAAAATATTGCTTGTTTGTAGGTGACCAAATACTTATTTTCCACCATAATTTGCAAATAAATTCTTTCCAAATCAGACAATGTGATTTTCTGGATTTATTTCCACATTTTGTCTCTCATAGTTGAGGTATACCTATGATGAAAATTACAGGCCTCTCTCATCTTCTTAAGTGGGAGAACTTGCACAATTGGTGGCTGACTAAATACTTTTTTGCCCCACTGTATATATATATATATATATATATATATATATATATATATATAAAATCAAGAACAGCTAGGAAAGGACGCAATTGCTAGTGGAGTTTAATTAATTGCAGCTAGGTTTTTTTGCCCAAGCAGCTATAAGTAAATATGGTGCAGACCCTTTATTTTAATATATCATGTACACAAAAGAAAGAAGTACCTGGAGTGTAATACTGGTACAAAAAGACAGGGATTTCAGCACTCTTTAGAAAAACTCACAAATCACTTGAATCTAATTAAATAATTTTAATCGTGACAGTCAAATCCCCCACACCATGGGAACAGACCCATGCAGGACATAAATAATGAAGCACATAAGCATACAAATTTGGCTCATGAATGACAACTTAAAAGAACCTGACCGGTCAGGGGTACACATAAAGCACATTTGCGACATAGTATGAACAACAATAATTTTGCTTAATCACAGGATTGTATAATAGACCACTACACCCAACTGCGCACAGAACCCCCAAGTCAATCGGCTGGAAGGTATATCCTGGGCAGATTATCTGTGCGCAGTTGGGTGTAGTGGTCTATTATACAATCCTGTGATTAAGCAAAATTATTGTCAGGTTCTTTTAAGTATATGCAGTACTATGCAAAATTCTTAGGCCACCATTAGATTTGTTGTTTTAGCAATGGTATAGTGACCATATACTTTTTTTTCTCAGTCTCTTTTTTAGAATACAACCAGGAAATACAGGATATTTGTATGCAGTATTAAAAGAAAAAAGTTCAGAAAAAAACAGCTTCTATAGGCTAAAGAGGCACGAATTTAGTGTGACCTCCCATTACACTTGAGCAATAGCAGGAACCTTGCTCTTGTAAACCTAAATGGAATTAAACCATAATTAATGTCATTGCTAACACCAAGTTTGTGCAAGACATGCTTGAGCATTACATACACATGTGGCATGAGTTTTATTCATTGGAAGCTTGCTAATATGACCAACTTTCAATCAAATCATACCTTTACATCAGCAATGCCACTCTCAAAGGGAAATCAGCAAATAAACTGAATACTCAATATGTGGTATTCAAGCTTTTATACAGAAATTTGAACAATCAGGAGAGGTCAAAGACAAAAAAAGGACTGGAAGGCCAAGAAAACTTTCAAAATCTGATAAGAGGTTTCTCAAAGTTTCTTCTTTGAAAGACCAGAAGAAGTCCAGCAAGGACCTGACTCAGCATCTGGCAGCTTCATCGGGATGCCAAGTTCGGAAGGGGAACAAGGTGAAAAGGCTAAGATATGCTAAAGCTTACAAAGATTGGAATGAAGATCAGTGGCAAAGAGTATTATGGAGTGACAAATCCAAGTTTGATATTTTTGGGTACAATTGTTAATAATATGTGAGAAGAAGAGTTGGAGAGAGATGGAAGAATGAGTGCTTGCAGCCTTCAGTGAAACATGGTGGAGGTTTTGTCCTGGTTTGGGGCTTAATTTCTGACAGTGGTGCTGGCGATATTGTCCAAATTGATGAGATCATGATTGCTGAAAAGTACAGATTTTAATTGATCATGACATTCCTTCTGGAAAGTGCCTGATTGGGAATGGTGTTATTTTTCAGAGTGATAATGATCCCAAGCACACTGCTAATGCAGTGAAATCATATTTGGAGAGAAAAAACAGCTGATAAAACACTGACAGTCATGGACTGGCTTCCACAGAGTCCAGACCCGAATATTAAAGAGGCAGTAAGGGATCACCTGGACAGAGAAATAAATAAAAGACAACCTTTATCTAAAGAAGAAGTCTGGAAAGCGCTGAAAGACGCCTGGTATAATATACCAGAAGACTACTTCAGAAAACTTCAGGACAGTCTCCCCAATAGAGTTCAAGATGTGCTTAGTGCCAAGGGAGGTCCAGTAAATACTGAATTTAGCCTGAAGAAGGCATTTTGTTTTGAAAATTGTGTTTTGTTATATTTTGTGTACATATTTCATGTATTTTATGTATCTTAAAAAAGAGACCAGAAAATAAAAATTGATGATCATTAAAACTTTGCTAAAACAGCAAATCTAATGGTGACCTAAGACTTTTGCACAGTACTGTATATATTTTAAACATGGGCACCATCCTCAAACTTTCAGTGTCACAGCTGTGTTGAGTAAACAGAGGTATGGTACTTACACCAATGGTTAGTTAACAATCCACTTTTATTAGAAAAAATTGTTTCTTTCTCAAAGATAAGTATAATATCTGTCTCTAAATGGTAGTTTGGAATCCTAAGGCTCTGGGCTCTATAGACATCACAGCCCAACTGATGACTAAAAAGCTCTAAGAAAGCTGGTAGCCAAACACTGCAATAGAACATCTATATCAATAGTTTCAATTATTTTCCAAAATTCTAGACAATGACATTTGAAAATTCCAGCACTCTGGAGAAGATGCACTTTACCTTAAGGCCACTGCCAAAATACCCCAATCAAATAGTGGAAAAGGTAAGTAGGTGACAGCAAAATTAATTTATTTCAATGTTATATAGACAAGCAAACAGACAACGTTTCGGGAGACAATGGCTTGACTATGGGATTGTCTCCAGAAACGTCGCCTGTTTGCTTGTCTATATAACATTGAAATAAATTAATTTTGCTGTCACCTACTTGCATTTTCTACTTTCCAATACTCTAGACAGTAAGCATTTCCAACTTAACTTTTCTGTGATGGTAAACAAGTATTTTATTGAATAATTTCAAGATGTGTGATGTGACAGGTTAATGTTATGGCTTTGCTTTCTGCAATCACTTTAGCCTCTCCCTAGAGTATAAGAAACCTGGGGACAACATATTGTATTGCTTTAAACAGCTTGTTTTATACTGCCATTGCAGCTTTGTAAATGGAGCCCACTGACTATGCACCATAAACTCAAAAAGAAATGTTCTAAAGACCGCTACTGTGTCTCAAGTGAAGAATTAAACATAAAACGCCAAATAAAACTGGAAATATACAACACAAAACTTCCATTATGGATGTCCCAACTCCCAGATTAATCCCTGCCGCCAATCAAAAACCGAATACTCTGGCATCTCTAAAGGAGGTACAGTTTCATCTTTCTCCAGAAGGACTTTGTCAAGACTATTCTCTTTTATACAGAACAGAGTCTTTTTAAATTACCTGGACTGCAACATGACCCAATAGGAGCAGCACAACCTGTAAAGAGACTTTATTGCTGGTTTTATACAATCACCTGGCTTTTACCCATGCCTAACATGTAAGGTATGTAAATATGCCAAAAAAAAAAAAAGTTTTACATCAACAAATACAAAGAAAAACTACACAATAAAAGAGACTATACGATGCATTGATATCAATGCTATCTATCTGATAACTTGTAAAAAATGCGGGAAACAGTATATAGGTGAGACGGAGAGAACAATAAGAGAGAGAATTAGGGAACATATAAACTCCATTGAAAATTCAGAAAAAGATAGAAATAAAGACCTTCCAGTGGCAAAACACTTTAGGACTTGCTGTAATAATAACTTAAAATTCTTTAATTTCGCAGCAATAGCCAAAATAAATGAAAAGAAAAGAGGAGGTAATTTGTCTCACTTACTATTGCAAAATGAGGCTAAATGGATATTTGAACTCCGAACACTAAAACCAGAAGGGTTAAATTTAGATTTCAATCTTAATTGCTTTTTAAACTCCTGAGCCAAAATACCCACTAGATATACTGGAAGTTAACTATTCCACGTCATAATTATTATCCCCTTATTGATTTATTTATTTATTTATTCATTAAAAGCCGCTTTCTTAACATTCTCACTAAGTCTATATAAACTATTTCTTTGTATTTTATTAATGTTCAAAAATAGATACGCTCACCACTTGGCTTAAATTCTATATAAAATTTTTTATTACTGTTCTATTCTCACCAAAGCGAGTATCATTTTGATCTATTCTTGCCATAACTTTTAATAATTTAAATTTTTTTATATAAGAAAATCCCTATTCCAACTAAATTCACTCTAATAAACTTGGTTTTACTACTATTCTAGCCTAAGGATTTATTTTGTTTTATCAGATTATTCCCTTTTAATATGCCTTCACTTATTACAAGTGTGTTTTATTAGTTTACTCCCATGCATTAAGCCTTTACTTAAAAAGTTGTCACTTTTGCTAATTGAATCATTATTGTCCGCCCAATAGTTAATTGTTAGGGGCTACTTAAACCCCACAGGGTTAAGGAAAAGCAGCTTGACAAAGACTGAGTTCTCTAAGTTGAAACGCGTTGCTGCTACACTTTTCCAACCTAAGGAGATTGCATTGGACGCTTAGGACGCTTAGGACGTCTTGGACATCAAATACCACTTCAGCCGTAGAGCCGGTGTCCTGATCGAGAGCGGTAACTCCCCCCAAAACAGCCAGGACCAATCAGAGCCCCTTCAGGAGAAGGCACGCACTCTGCAGGTTCACAGCGGGAGAACGCCAAGAAGATATAACCGGCTTCACGATCGGCTTTCTTCGGATAAATTGGAAGGATCCCCATGTTTAGCCTCTATTAGAGGAAATACATTGTTTCCATATTAGAAGACCAGAACTGGATTATCTACATTAAAGGTACCTTTCAGCTGCATATTATACGGGTTAAACAAGAACATATAGGTTTAATCCGTCTGTCATTCATTGAAGTAATCTGTTACTTGAAGAATCACAACACAGACTTATAGACTCTTATCCTGAACTGATTTAACCCACGACCAAAAGTGGATGTTATATATTATTTTTACAAAATTTTTACAAGTTTTTTTAGTGCTCTGTGCACAGATCCCTTATCCACAGTTTAGCCACTTTTACTCTATATATATTTTTATTCTATATTTATACATTTGTTCTATCACGTATTATCGCTGTGTGCTGCTAAAATCTACTCCTTTATGCCTAGATAGCTTTTATACTAAGCTTTTATATATGTTTTATATATGCACTTATAGATACTTATATTAATTGTTGTAGTACTAGTTTTAAAAGGTTGGCCTGTATCCATTTTAGTCCTTCAGACATAGCGAGGATTCCTAAAGTCTTTTATTTGTGTCCCATATTGATATGTATATAGTCCAGTAATAAATATTATTCTTTATCTATAAATAGTCTCTGTGGTCCTTGGGTATTACAGCCTTTTCAGGCGCTGGTGTGTTTTCTCTTTGCATGCTATCTCTTTCTTTGGGATCTTTAGAGGAAGTCCTATCTAAACTCACTAGCCATACCCTGTTTTTCTAGCGCAGTCTATCATCACTTTTCCTTGATATTTATACAATCACCACCATTGGAATAGCCTGACACTTTTTGGACATATGGGATAGAGCTAAGTTTCATCTTTACAATCTCACACAGGATGATAATGTGACTTTTTACAGGAAAATTATTATACATTCAAGCAAGACTGTTCCTTTTCATTACCATACCCTGTATAGTATTGTTGTGATCATTGATTTTTTTCACATTAGTTGATGTAGAAGAATTATATTTATTATTTGTATATTGTATATTAGCCCGTTGCACCACATTCACCTTGTTTCATTTGCACCATTACCCAAGACTAGTTTGCAATTCCTTAACATTATCTCTATTCCCATCATGCTAATATACCACAAATTAGTCAATTTTTTATGTTACAAACCTGCCTTGATAGCTTAGAGACAGAAAACTAATGGGAAACAAAGGATAGATTTCGAGATAATAATGGACATAAAACGAAATGATGTAAGAACAAAGAACAGCAATGATAGAAACAAAACATTAAACCTTTATAAAAATGTGTAAACTAAAGTATAATAGCTAGCCTATAATTGCCGAACAAATGTTTTTTTATTTTTTTTGTTTGTTTTTTTGTTCTAGGCTTTTACATATGCAATGGATTTAAATAGAAATGTTTATTTATTTGCAAATATTATTATGTCATAAACAGCCAATCAGATGTACAAGTGCTGAAATCACTTTGCTTTACTGTGATCTCATAGGATTTCACCAAAATCTTACAGAGATTTCATAGTAAACTTCCTTAAACTAAGGAGGGAAATAAAGTTACTGTGATGCACATGTCATTTGCATGCTCCCTTGCAAGTCCCAGGGCCAGTATACTGATTGGAAGTCCCTTTACATTGGGATGTGGCCAATGGCTTCTGAGGACATTTTGAGGTAAAATGTCTTCCTTATCTACATAGAGATGTTTGTGTATTATTTTCTAGTCACTTGGGTGACATGTTCCATTAAGTTCAGTGTGTGGATATTCATAATAGAGATGGGTGAATGTGGTGAAAGTGCAGTTTACTTGGTAGAACAAATAGTTCTATGGACATTTGGACAATCGAATGTTGACAAAAATGAAAATCCATTAAATTAATTAAAATGTTTATTTCTGGTTTTCCAATGTTACTTTCATTTTTGAATACCCATATTTAGATCAAATAGCCACATTTGAAATTTCAAATGTAACATTCGATTTAACAAATACTAGTGAAGAGTTAAGTAGTTCCTGTGATAGAGAATTTAGTAAATTGATTCATAATAGATACAAATATATTTATTCAAATGTTTCTACATAGAATATTGCAGAAATCGAATATTACATTGAAAGATAGCATTAGAAATACTATTACATTAAACGAATATTAGAATGTTGTACAAACATTCGAAATTCAGAACCAATGAATGTGTTAAAATTATTTTCATTTTCAAATGTTGCAAAACACTTGCTCATCCCTAATTCACAATCATTTTGCTGTTTCTCTGATCCTGATATCTAGGTTGCAAATATTATGCATGATCCATATGTGTAAATATCTGTTTATCTGTCTATCCATAGAAATAGATCTATAATGAACTAGATTTATAAAATATTGTAAAGGCGAGATCATTTACAAAATTCATTGTGTTTTGCTTGTCTTTTCTGAATGTATTATTTGTAGACGTTCCTGCTATTAACGTCTATTTAGTTAGCCACTTTTACATGTTTTTTTTATTTCTTCTCCTGAGCACAATTAGGCACAAATATCTTCTGCACTATGTAGGCAGGGATAAAACTAAACTGTTTAACCGTCTGGGGTTTAATCGTCTGGGGTTGCTTTGTTCCTTGTTCAGAGAGGAATTGCCTGGTATTTCGTTGCTGGACTGACCGTAATAGGCGGGATCAGACTGATATACTACAGGAAAGTTCTACTTTGTGAAAAGCATTGCTGGGCTAAAAGAAGTTGCACCCAGGTGGTAAATCGCTATAGAACAGGCTAACAATGGTATTGAGTTGGTTGTTCGTTCCTGTGAGTGCATTTCTCTCTGTGTGTATTTAGTCTCCCTATGGGAAAAAGGGGAAACCAGACGTGGACTCCTTGCTCAGTGTGCTTAGAGGAATACTGCTACACCTCACTGACGAGGCCCAATGAAGGCCGAAACGATTGTCTGGGGTTGCTTTGTTCCTTGTTCAGAGAGGAATTGCCTGGTATTTCGGTGCTGGACTGACCGTAATAGGCGGGATCAGACTGATATACTACAGGAAAGTTCTACTTTGTGAAAAGCATTGCTGGGCTAAAAGAAGTTGCACCCAGGTGGTAAATCGCCATGGAACAGGCTAACAATGGTATTGAGTTGGTTGTTCGTTCCTGTGAGTGCATTTCTCTCTGTGTGTATTTAGTCTTCCTATGGGAAAAAGGGGAAACCATACGTGGACTCCTTGCTCAGTGTGCTTAGAGGAATACTGCTACACCTCACTGACGAGGCCCAATGAAGGCCGAAACGATCGTCTGGGGTTGCTTTGTTCCTTGTTCAGAGAGGAATTGCCTGGTATTTCGGTGCTGGACTGACCGTAATAGGCGGGATCAGACTGATATACTACAGGAAAGTTCTACTTTGTGAAAAGCATTGCTGGGCTAAAAGAAGTTGCACCCAGGTGGTAAATCACCATAGAACAGGCTAACAATGGTATTGAGCTGGTTGTTCGTTCCTGTGAGAGCATTTCTCTCTGTGTGTATTTAAACTGTTTAACATAGATGGACATAAATTATACAAAACCCTGATTGTTTTTTTTAGCATTATATTATAATGTAGGTGTCTCTTCTTCACATCCAAAATCCTACCTTTTTTTTTAATTATTTGAGGGACCTCCTAGCAGGGACATGACCACAGGGGTCTCAGTTGAGACTGTACCTGCATCATGCCAAGCCCCTTTGTGTGCCTTCCTCACAATACAAGTGAGGATGTTCCTTTACAAATATGGTGTCAGGGTCTCCAAGACTGGTATCACCGTTTGGTTGTACATAAAACTCTACCACCATATTTATACAGGAAGATTGTGCAAGTGCAGATCTTCTGGTGTGGGCTAGCAAAAGGGGAAGGGCAACTCACAATCACAGAGAAGCAGCATATATTGCTCCTATTTAGCTGCTGCCAGAATGGGGACTGTTGAGATTGGGGCCCTATTCCAGCTTTTTTACCCTGCGGTCCAGTGAAGTTTAGTTACGCCCCTACCTGATGAGACTTGCCAGACCAGAGAGCTTTAGAGAATCTGGCCCACAGTCTGTGTTACATATGTTTCCTAATAAACACACATATACATAATTTATTCTGAACACCACCCACATGTCCTCTCATTGCCTGAGATTTACAACTGATTAAAAAGAATTGTCAAGTAAGACAAATCTCTCCGGTCTCTGACATCCTTCTGAGCTGCTTGACTAAGAGTTATATCTTGCTGAATTAACTCATTAGAAATACATAAAGATTGTACAGTTTGTCATCTAAGGAAGGGTCCTATTTCCTAGGGAACATAAGGGACTATGTGCCATTCATTACACTGTTCCTATCACAAATGCATCTCTAGAGCATCAACACGTTTCCCTGTGATTTTCTCCTGCCACTTTACTATCTTCTGGAATAGTAAAGCAGCCCATATCTCTCATCCATCCTCATTTTCTTTCTTTGGTCTCACAATTTTTTTTTTCCAATTTACTTCTCTTTGTATCCTATGTTGAAGAAGCTGCAATGAACTACTGGGAGCTAGCTGAATAAACTGGTAATACAATGACAAAAGGCATGTATGTTCAGGCACCAATCAGCAGCTAGTCCCCAGCTACTGAACCTACCTTCATATGCTTTTTTAACAAAGGATACCAAAAGAATTAAGCACATTAGATAACAGAATTGGAAAGTTGTTTAAAGCTGTATGCTCTGTCTGAATCATGAAGGAAAAACGTTGGGTTTAACCCTTTGAAATGTATGGGGTTGTATAAATGCACCTATATCAGAAATAGATGGCTTTGTGCTGCTCCATGCTCACCCTTTTCCCTACTGCATCAATCACTGATTTTATTTCTGTCATTTCTCCCTCTTGGAAGTTTCAATCATGCCAAAACAAGTGGCTGCAGAATAATGGATGAAAAGATGTCTGCATTGCAGGTCCATGTGAATCAAATCAGTAAGGAGGACTGTTCAAATGTATACACTGACATTATATGACATATTAAATAATAAAAGGGGGGTGGATATGTGGAAAATTGGTTCTGAACCTCAAACGCATGCACATAAAACCGCTGCTCATGCACTGAAGAAAGATATGCCATCTATTTATAGAAATGAACTAATACATTTAAAATAGAGAGATTTTTTTTTAGGAAGCTCAGTGTCATAAGTCATTGTTATTGCTAGAGATTAAATTATCAACTGAAGTTATAAAGTCGGTAAATTCCTGTCTTAAAGAGATTGAAAGGTCAGAATTGAAATGTGCACGGGTACATCTCAATTTTAAACAGAAGCATTTTTGCAATATACTTCCTTTAGCAAAAGTGCTTCTAGTAAAAGTTATTACTATTTTTCATCAGCATACACACATATGCTGTGAGGGACTGTGCACAGTATTTAAACACTACACCTTCTCACAGAGTCAGAATATGCTTGTATGGCACAAATTAAAGTTTTCACAGACACAATGCACCACTGACAGTTAGGGTCGCCACCTCAGTCATGTTTTCCTGGACACTTATAAGTTACACATGCTGCAGGGTGTGCAGGGAGGAATATGAATAGTGCATATAGATAGTGCTGTCCAGAAACACAATACATGTTCCTCCCTCCACACCCTGCAGCATGTGTAACTCATAAGTGTCGAGGAAAACATGGCTGAGGTGTCAACCCTACTGCCAGTCCTCTGAGCTTTAATACTGGTGCATGGGCCCACACAGCATATGTGCATATGCCACTGAGCAGCAGTAATAACTTTTACCAGAAGCATTATTGCTAATGGAAATATAGTGCAAAAATGCTTCTATTTAAAATTGAAATACACTCATGCACATTTCAATTTTAACCTTTCTATCCCTTTAAATGCTTGTCTACAAACATTTTCATTAATTAATTTAATTAGAGAATTTTATTTTTAATCAAATTTTACTTCCTGCAAAGGGAATAAATACATAACAAAGTTGTGGTCCTGAGCCACTCCAGAAAAAAAGATCCAGAACAGAAGCCGGAGTACATGAGTATGCTCTATTCATTGTCTGCAGCAGTGTGAGTGTTCTAGAAGGGCAGCTATGACTATGGGCTAGATTACAAGTGGTATTCTTTTATATACATTAAATAAAAAAATGGCGTACCTTGCTCCTTTAATTATTTTGTTTTAGATCTATCAAGTCAAATTTCAAGAATATTTGTTCTACTGTTGTTTGAAAAACTGATTTTCCTATACTTAAAGGGCCAGTAAACCTTAAAAATAATGTTATATAATTCTGCACATAGTGCAGAATTATATAACATTATATTAGCCAAACTTTGTAAATCATAATATTCCCTTTTTATTTTGTAAAAATATCGCTGTTTTACAGACCCGCTCTCTGTACGCTGCTGAGCGGGTCTGTTGTTTTTACTGAGCACATCGGGCCAGCTGTATAGTCACAGCCCGGCCCGACCGCGCCATTAGACACAGTGCAGCTCGCTCCTGCTGTATGACAGAGCGGGAGCGAGCTGCACTGTGTCTAATGGCGTGGTCGGGCCGGGCTGTGACTATACAGCTGGCCCGATGCGCTCAGTAAAAACAACAGACCCGCTCAGCAGAGTACAGAGAGCGGGTCTGTAAAACAGCGGTATTTTTACAAAATAAAAAGTGAATATTATGATTTTCAAAGTTTGGCTAATATAATGTTATATAATTCTGCACTATATGCAGAATTATATAACATTATATTTAAGGTTTACTGTCCCTTTAAATTAAACAGTTTTTTTCCTTATGGATTTTTGTCCCTCTCACACACCTGTGGCTGTTGCACTTAGCATCCCATGAGCTAATACAATAGTATAACCTGTGTACAAATATACATTTCCAGGAAGTTTCTTTCACCCAAAAAAATCTGTCATATGTTTATAGGGACATGAAACCCAAACATTTTCTGTCACATTTCAGAAAGCACAATGTAGACAGTAGGAGGGAAACGGTCAGGTGGCCCACACTGAGTGAATGTCACTAGGAGCAAACAATATTTGCACTTTGCGACTGGACCCAAATTCCCCAACAGTTCAAATCAACAGAGTCACTTTATATACACCCCTTGAATGTGGGTAAGGTTCAGCACTAGCACATATATACAGGTCGTAGGAGGCAATGGGAACACTGGCTTAACGCCAGACTCACCTAGATCCGGTGGTTCCACAGCTCACTAGAAACGATCATCTGTCGGCAAATTTGGTGCTGAACGGTTTGTGACAAAGCCGCTGTGCGCCGTATGGCTGGTTCCTAATCTGTGTGTGTAGCCGGGAGCAACGTCTCGGTCGGCATCCACCTCCGTATCGCCTTGGATATGATACGTCAGAGGGATCCAGGAAATCCAGGGAATCCAAAGTGTAGCAGCGGTAGCGTGGGGAATAGGGCAATCGCAAAGTGGGACAAGTGTGGCTCTAGTCGGCAGCAATCCAGAGGTCTGGAAATAGTACGTCAAAGAAAGGAGTGCTGGATGCTCCGGTTAAAACTTAGCAAAATTTTATTGATTCATCTTTAAAAACGATACATGGAGAGACAAGAAGACACAATTGCAGGCGCAGCACTAGGGCTTACGCGTTTCGGCTATAGAGCCTTAGTCATAGCATACAGGTGCTGGGCCTGACAGGTGCATTTAACACCTTAGGTTGATTCTTATTGGTTAAAAGAAAATTTAAAAGAGAAAACAACCCGCCCGCTTTTGGAAGTGTCATGATTACTATATGTAAAAAAACTGATACCAAAACAAAGAGATACACTTTAAATTAGAAAGAAGAAACATGTTATACACAGATGATATTAAACTAATAATATATAATGCTGAAGAGTGGAATATATCTGGACATTAATAGTGTAAAAGCGGACATTAAATGAAAAAAGCACAATGATATCTGAAAGTGCCGGTGCTTGTAATATGGATATAATCAATAATAAATAATACAGTGTACATATCCAGAACTATATACTTGGTACCTAGAGATTAGGTGATTTAAAGTCCTGAAACCAAGAAAAAGGAAAATGCAAGAAAAAATACAGATATGCTATATATAAACGTGACAACGATGTCGTATGTACAGAAATGGACAATGATAACAGTATATACTTGATTATAAACTGTAGGGCTGAAGGAAATAAGGAGTATAAAAATGATAATAATAAAGATGGTAAACATTGGGAAAACCCGATAGGTTAAATATAAGCAATGATGGTAAACATTGGGAAAACCCGATAGGTTAAATATAAGCAATGAACTGTGTATGCAGAATAAATAAAGGGATACAGAGGAACTATGTCCCATTTAGACTATATATGAGGTCTACGTCTAACTGTTTGTGGATATGAGTGTTAATGTTAAGAGGCCCTGAGGTGTGAGAAAAGGTCTATAGGTCAAGAAGTTAGGTCCAGGAGAGATAACAAAAGACTGGTAATTATTCCCAGTAATTTATTAAATCATACCTGGAGTTAAGTCCTTTGGGTATTCTGGTGTCCAGTTTGAACATCCAGAATGCCTCTCTTTTAGCCAATAGTTGACTGATATTGCCGCCTCTGCTAGGCAGAACTACTTTTTCAATGATACACCATCTGAATGAACTAAGATCATTGTTATGTTTACCATTGAAATGAAGTACCAATGGTGTGGTTGCTTTACCTATATTAAAGGATGACAAATGTTCTCTGAGTCTTGAATTCATATCTCTGGAGGTAAGTCCTACATATTGCAGATGACATTGAGTGCAAGAGATAAGATATATAACATTGCTGGCTGTGCAATTGAGGCAAGACTTAATCTCAAAAGTTTGACTAGTAGTATAAGACGTAAAGTCTTTAGTGACCTGGACAAAGTCACAGGGTTTACAACGTCTACTGCCACACTTGTACATCCCGCAGTGCCTCAACCACGAGCTTTGGTTGGTCTCAGTTTTTTTGAGCTCGGTAGGTGCTAGAATGCCTCCCAGGGTGCTGCTTTTCCTATAGGAGCATCTCAGACCTTGATCTACTGTGGTTACCAATTTGTCATCGGCAGCAAGTAGGGCAAAGTGTTTTTTTACTATGTTGCATATTTTGTTGTACTGAGCACTGAATTGCGTGACAAAGTACACTCCATGGGGAGATTTTGAAGGAACGCTAATTGGTTTGTCTTGTAATAGAATCTTCCTGTCGGTTTGTTCAAGGGACCTTTTAGCCCTTGTGACATCATGTAAAGGATAACCTCTCTCACGCAGTCTTTCTGACAGAATGTCTGCTTCCTTGTCCCAGAGAATATACCAGTAGTAAGACAAAAAGAGTCACACTCACAGGAACACATTACTAGTCAACCTACCACCTTACATATGCCCATTGCTCCCCCTACCGTGACCATAACCAATACAAGCTTGACCTCCAATGATCTAGAACAGGTTTTTCCACAGGCCCTGGATCAAACACACAGTGGAGGGCAGACCAAAACGGGTCAGGGCAGATATCCACGCAGGGGGAACAAACCATTGAGCAAATTCAAATGAAAACCAATGTCATTAATCTTTCATCTGTTAACTTAACATCACAACAGTTCTCTGTTTTAGCTTTAGGATTAGGCTTTTCACCCACGAGTAATTTTAACCTTTTTCAAACACTCATTGATGTAAATCGCCTAATTAGGAGCCTGACCCTGAAAAAACATTTCAGTAGTACAAACACTGTGCAAAATGAACAACCTGCACCCATGACCTCTATTCCTAATAACATTAGTGATTTTTCAGAAATGTGTGACATAGTCACTCTACAGTCTCTAGCCACAGAGTCCTCTACAGATACAGGTTCCACCAATATGGGCACTACATTTATAGAAAAATCAAAATTCTACCCTATAATGAGTAGAGGGCAAATACTGGAGACTTACCAGCACAGGATTGAATTAGACCTAATCAAGCTCCAAAAAGAAACCAAAAGAGTCAAACAAAATCTCACACTTAAACAGAAAGATGCATTAGCCCAACTCAGGGGCAACAACCAGATAGTGATACGCCCCGCTGATAAAGGCGGGGCGGTAGTTGTAATGAACAGGAATGATTACATTGCAGAGGCCAAACGCCAACTACATAACACAGACGATTATGAAAAATTACGTAGAGACCCTACCAATCTCTATCAATCTCAATTGAAACACATTCTGGATGATGGTAGGGAACAGGGATTCCTGGATGACAAGACTGTCAATTATTTAGATGTACAATATCCCAGGACTCCCTGTTTCCACCTTTTTCCGAAAGTTCACAAAAGCATTGTCAATGTTCAAGGCCGACCCATTGTGAGTGGGATAGACTCTCTTTTGGAGCACCTCTCGCAGTGGGTCGATTCCATCTTACAGCCCATGGTCCTGTCCTTGGTATCGTATGTTCGTGACACTAAGCACATAATTAACATTCTGGAGTCTTTTGAATGGAAAGAGGAATACATGTGGTTAACTATAGATGCAGTTGCCCTCTACTCTTCTATACCCCATATGAAGGGCCTGCAAGCTGTTTCCTATTTCCTCCAGAGTCACAGTAACTATTCCTCTGAGTTCCAGACCTATGTCATCACAGTAATTGAGTTCCTCTTGACACACAATTTTTTCAAATTTGATGGGGATTTCTATCTCCAGAGATGCGGCACAGCCATGGGAGCCAAGTTTGCTCCCTCGTATGCCAACCTATATTTAGGTTGGTGGGAGCTGTGCCGCATCTTTGGAGATGACAATCCTTATAAAAATGACATCAAATTTTACAGGAGGTACATTGATGACCTCCTCCTGGTATGGTCAGGTAAACAGACAGATGTGTTATCCTTTTTAGAATTTCTAAATTCCAATGATTTAAATTTAAAGTTCACCTTTGAGTTACACAGCACACGTATTAACTATTTAGATCTAACCCTAACAGGTACACATGGCAGTGGCGTCTCTATGAGTGTCTATCGTAAGCCCATCTCAGGAAATACCTTGTTGCATGGCAACAGCAGCCATCCTAAACAAATGAGATTCGCTGTCGCAAAAGGACAATTCACTAGACTAAAGAGAAACTGTTCAGATAGATCTACCTACAACAAGGAAGCAGACATTCTGTCAGAAAGACTGCGTGAGAGAGGTTATCCTTTACATGATGTCACAAGGGCTAAAAGGTCCCTTGAACAAACCGACAGGAAGATTCTATTACAAGACAAACCAATTAGCGTTCCTTCAAAATCTCCCCATGGAGTGTACTTTGTCACGCAATTCAGTGCTCAGTACAACAAAATATGCAACATAGTAAAAAAACACTTTGCCCTACTTGCTGCCGATGACAAATTGGTAACCACAGTAGATCAAGGTCTGAGATGCTCCTATAGGAAAAGCAGCACCCTGGGAGGCATTCTAGCACCTACCGAGCTAAAAAAAAAACTGAGACCAACCAAAGCTCGTGGTTGAGGCACTGCGGGATGTACAAGTGTGGCAGTAGACGTTGTAAACCCTGTGACTTTGTCCAGGTCACTAAAGACTTTACGTCTTATACTACTAGTCAAACTTTTGAGATTAAGTCTTGCCTCAATTGCACAGCCAGCAATGTTATATATCTTATCTCTTGCACTCAATGTCATCTGCAATATGTAGGACTTACCTCCAGAGATATGAATTCAAGACTCAGAGAACATTTGTCATCCTTTAATATAGGTAAAGCAACCACACCATTGGTACTTCATTTCAATGGTAAACATAACAATGATCTTAGTTCATTCAGATGGTGTATCATTGAAAAAGTAGTTCTGCCTAGCAGAGGCGGCAATATCAGTCAACTATTGGCTAAAAGAGAGGCATTCTGGATGTTCAAACTGGACACCAGAATACCCAAAGGACTTAACTCCAGGTATGATTTAATAAATTACTGGGAATAATTACCAGTCTTTTGTTATCTCTCCTGGACCTAACTTCTTGACCTATAGACCTTTTCTCACACCTCAGGGCCTCTTAACATTAACACTCATATCCACAAACAGTTAGACGTAGACCTCATATATAGTCTAAATGGGACATAGTTCCTCTGTATCCCTTTATTTATTCTGCATACACAGTTCATTGCTTATATTTAACCTATCGGGTTTTCCCAATGTTTACCATCTTTATTATTATCATTTTTATACTCCTTATTTCCTTCAGCCCTACAGTTTATAATCAAGTATATACTGTTATCATTGTCCATTTCTGTACATACGACATCGTTGTCACGTTTATATATAGCATATCTGTATTTTTTCTTGCATTTTCCTTTTTCTTGGTTTCAGGACTTTAAATCACCTAATCTCTAGGTACCAAGTATATAGTTCTGGATATGTACACTGTATTATTTATTATTGATTATATCCATATTACAAGCACCGGCACTTTCAGATATCATTGTGCTTTTTTCATTTAATGTCCGCTTTTACACTATTAATGTCCAGATATATTCCACTCTTCAGCATTATATATTATTAGTTTAATATCATCTGTGTATAACATGTTTCTTCTTTCTAATTTAAAGTGTATCTCTTTGTTTTGGTATCAGTTTTTTTACATATAGTAATCATGACACTTCCAAAAGCGGGCGGGTTGTTTTCTCTTTTAAATTTTCTTTTAACCAATAAGAATCAACCTAAGGTGTTAAATGCACCTGTCAGGCCCAGCACCTGTATGCTATGACTAAGGCTCTATAGCCGAAACGCGTAAGCCCTAGTGCTGCGCCTGCAATTGTGTCTTCTTGTCTCTCCATGTATCGTTTTTAAAGATGAATCAATAAAATTTTGCTAAGTTTTAACCGGAGCATCCAGCACTCCTTTCTTTGACATTTCAGAAAGATCATATAATTTTAAGTAACTCTCCAATGTAATTTTATTGTCAAATTTGCTTCATTTTCACGGTATCCTTAGTTGAAAGAGCAGTAATGCAGTATTGGGAGCTAACTAAACACATCTGAGGAGCCAATTACAAGAGGCATTTACATGCAGCACCAATCAGCAGTTAGCTCCAAGTAATGTATTGCTGCTCCTGAGCCTATCTAGATATGCTTTTCAACTAAGGATATCAATCGAATGAAGCAAATTAGATAATAGAAATAAATTGGAAAGTAGTTTAAAATCGCATGCTCTGTTTGAATCGTGAAAGAAGCATTTTGGGTTTCATGTGCTTTTAAGTGGACAATGTACAGTAAGAATGTATCTTATCTCTTCCTGCATAAACAAAGTCCAATACTTAAAGGGATGTTAAACAGTCTGTTTCATTATTGTAATAAAAAAAGCACTAAGCTGTGTCTTATACTTAATAGAAGACATTTAATATTCATCTATTTAAATGGATTTTACCTTTTATTTCTTGTTTTCAAGCCTAGAAGTTTTATAAGACCAGGCAAAGATAAAGCTTCCTGCAGAGGCCCCCTCCTCCTTGTAAGGGGGACATCCTAAAACATTTAATGTGAAAATGGCTTAATGTAGCTTAATGAGTACAAAAAAGTGGCTAAATGTTAATCAATTGCTGCATAATTTTGCACAACCCAAGATTTCCACTATCCAAGCCTATCCTAGAAGTTTCATGGATTTTGGTTTCCCACAAGGCAAATGAGTGACATTAAGCTTGTTTTTTGGGGAGCTTTATGTGGCTTAACTTACAAAATTGAATTTAGATGTTAACCAATTTCCCCCAAACTTCCCACAATACATTCATCTATTGATTCAAACATATTATTAAAATTGTAGGGCATTTGATAAAACATACCAAAAGTTATTCACATTTAACAATTTTTTTCAATCCTAAAACATTTAATGTGAGCAGCTTAATCTAAAAAGAGCTTAATGTACCAAAATTCACCTAAACATCAATCAATTACCTTGAAAATTGGCACAAACTCAGTTTGTCACTTTCCAAACCAGTCCTAGAAGTTTTATGGATTTTGGTTTCCCACAAGGCAAATGAGTGACATTAAGCTTGTTTTTTGGGGAGCTTAATGTAGCTTAACATACAACATTTGAATTTAGATGTTCAGACATCCCAACCTGCAAAAATGTGTTTTTTCGGGAGCTTTATGTGGCTTAATGTACAAAATCGGACTTAGATGTTAACCAATTTTCCCCAGACTTAACACAATACATTAATATATATATTCAAACATATTCTGAAAATTTAAGGACATTTGATAAAACATACCAAAAGTTATTCACATTTAACTATTCCTAAAACATTTAATGTGAGCAGCTTAATTTAAAAAGAGCTTAATGTACCAAAATTCACCTAAACATCAATCAATTGCCTTAAAAACTTGGCACAAACTCAGTTTTTCACTTTGAAACTTCTAGGATAGGCTTGGAAAGTGAAAAACTGAGTTTTTGCCAAGTTTCAAGGCAATTGATTGATGTTTAGGTGAATTTTGGTACATTAAGCTCTTTTTTACGTTAAGCCAATCAAATGAAATGTTTTAGGATTGTAAAAAAATAGTTAAATGTGAATAACTTTGGTATGTTTTATCAAATGTCCTGAAATTTTCAGAATAATTTTGAATAGATAGATTAATGTATTGTGGGACGTTTGGAGGAAATTGGTTAACAAGTATGTTCAATTCAGTGTCCCTTTAATGTAAAAAAGAGCTTAATGTACCAAAATTCACCTAAACATCAATCAATTGCCTTAAACACTTGGCACAAACTCAGTTTTTCACTTTCCAGACCTATCATAGAAGTTTCATGGATTTTGGTTTCCCACAAGGCAAATGAGTGACATTAAGAATGTTTTTTTGGGGAGCTTAATGTGGCTTAACGTACAAAATTGAACATACTTGTTAACCAATTTCCTCCAAACGTCCCACAATACATTAAATTGTGTATTAATGTATTGTGGGACGTTTGGAGGAAACAATGAGAACTTCTAAGTGCTCATTATGCAATAAAACAAGAAAGTTATTTGCTGTTTTTTACACAATCTGTTTCTTTTTAGGTTTACTTTGATTTAACACATTTGTTCTTTTTTTTACAGAAGGAGCACTGTTTAATATTCCTTAAAAGAGAACAATTCAAAAGGAACACTTTGGTACCTCTCTCTACCACTCCAACTGGGAGGATTGTTATAGCTGCTGTCTCTTGTTTGCATAGCTGTTCTATAGAGAATACAAAACTATTCATTTTCTCAGTATGGGTGGTTGTTTTTAACAGCAAAAACAACTGTTTCAAACGATAAAATAAAGTTAAATTATTTGTAAACAATTGAATACACTCCAGCAGGTAAAACAGATCATTGGGAACACATGAAAGGGGATTATACTTCACAGTACAATACCCCTTTAATGTTGCAGTGTCTCTTTAGTAGGAATGGGCAAATGTTTTGCAACATTCGAAAAATCAACCTAATTTTAACACATTTGTTCATTCGTTTAAAATGTTGAATGTTTGTACAATATTCTAACATTCGTTTAATGTAATAGCATTTCTAATGCTTTATTTAAATGTAATATTCAATTAAAATGTTTCTAATAATTCAATTCGATTTATGCAATATTCAAATTCGAAAAATTTGAATCTATATACTTATAATAGTATTTCTAATGCTCTCTTTAAATGTAAAATTCCAATTATGCAATATTCGAAGTAGAAACATTCAAATTGATATATTTGTATCTTATGTATCAATTTACTAAATTCCCTACTACATGAACTATTGACTTTCTAAATCGAATCGATATTCGATCTAATTACGAACATTTGCAAATTAAAGTAACATTCGAAAACCAGAAATAATATTTTGATTTCTGAATTTTAATAGATTTTCATTCTTATCAACATTCGATTGTACAAAACAAATGTCCACAGGACTATTTGTTCTACCAAACTAATTACACTTGCAGCACATTCACACATCCCTACTCTTTACTAATGTCTATTTAATTTCAGTCATTTATACATTTAAATAATATCCTTTCAGTGTGAGGAACCTGAGGCTAATACACACAAGCATCTTCATGAGTTACTAACTTCAGGTGGGCTGGTTTTATTTAATGATGCATGTGGAAGTCCCTCATTCTGTTTTAAGGAGGTGACAAGTCTACAAGACCAAGCTGTCAATTTATAGATATTCTCTGTGTAACAGCTCGGCCTCTGGCACATGCCAACGCAGCATTGATTCTTCTCAGAATAATGCTGTTGTTCCCTCTTTCCTCCTCTTTGTGCCGAGTGCTGGCTGGATTGCAGCTAATTCTCACAATTTTATGTCAGGTGATTTGCAAAACTGATGACTGCAAGGTTAAGCGTCTTACGGAATCTTAGAGATCAGCTGACTATATCTTCGCTTAAATAAGCAGAAAGACAGAAATTGCAGGTGTTGGAGGGACATACATAGCTAGATTTTTAGGATCTCTGTGTTTGAACATCAGGTTAAGTAACTTTATTTTATATGACATAATAAACATGATTGCTTTGCTGAGTTGAAATGATGGCATGTTGTTTTCTATGCTGAATAAACCTACCTTTTCTTTTCATAGTTGTGGAGCTTTATAACTGTTAACTAATACAGATGCATTATTCATACCTATAAACCATAAAGCAAGTTTATTTCAGAATTATAAGTGCACAAAGTTGCATTTCCTACTAATTACAATATATTTTTTTAAAAAAGGTCAACATTCCCACATGGAAGAAATAATTAATAATAATTAAATAGATAAAAATAATTAATTAATTAATTTGCTTGTCTTACACACACACACACACACACACACACATATATATATATATATATATATATATATATATATATATATATATAGATATCAAAATAACAAGAGTATTGAATTGAGCAATGATACTTTTTTATTGGACTAACTATACATTTATAAGATGACAAGCTTTCGGAAGAGTTCCTTCCTTTATCAAGTCTGAAGCAATACTGACAAATTTGATGGAATTTACAGATTATATCTTAAAACATAGGATATATATACTATATATAGACACACACACATATAGCCATACGAAAAGAAAGACAAAAAATGTAATTCTGGTCTTTTTGTGGCCTGTTGGATAAAGTGACATAAAACTGTATGAAGAATTAATTAATGAATTAAATGAATTAACACCTTTTACCTGTATTTAACAAACAGAAACTGGGCCCTCCTTGTAAAAATGACATTAAATCAAACAGGCAATACAGAGAGCCCTATGGTTTATGTACGGTAAATGCAGTGACAGAAAAGTAAAACAAAGCAAATTATGCTTATGTCACTTTGAACTCAAGTAAGGCAAAAGACCTTACATTTAAAAAAAAAAATCAGGTTAATATGGATTAATATTTTAATATATAATAAAGTGTCTATTAATGAAGTTAAAACATAATTTGAATTATTCCTCTTTAAAAAAAAAAATCTATGTAACATACATTCTCAAAACATTATAATGTAATTAGTGTTGTTTAGAAAGATTCAGTCACCCTATCCGTAATTGGTGATTTATAAATACTGCATAAATTACCTTTTACGGGACCAGGGAATTCCAGCACATCAGCTATTTCTGTGTATCTGTCCGACTAATGAGGATTTCATAACTAGTCTACATACAAGTAGAAAAAAAATGTACAGGATAATCTTTCTAAGCTCTACAAGAATAATACATTCTCTGAAATGTGATGATTCCCCTTTTTCTTTTGGCTAAGTAGTTGCTTTTTTAACCCCTGACTTCCAGAAAAGTAAAGAAGGCATAGTTATATATGTTGCAGTTCTCCCTGGTAACTAAGGTGTTAATATTTCATAGTCAGGCAAATATAAAGAAAATGTTCTAGAGGCTGAAGAGTTAAAAAGCTTCATTAGTTCGTAATTTTTTAGTTTTTTTTTTTTGCCTATAGAGGGCGCTATAAAATGCAGCCTGCATCGGTTACTTCATAATATATTATCTATTTCTTGTAGTTTGCAAGAGTATAAAATAGCTGCTACAGGTTCACCGTCATGCCTAAATATCTGGTGATCTGCCATAACAACAAGTAATTTAACTTCAGATAAAAGCAAGGGTAGTTCATTCACAGGTGATTTTATCTTGGGCTGCAGTATATTTATGTAGCTTATTTAGCACTTTAGAGTTGGCAGTCTTTTAGGAAATACAACCAGCATTTGTTAAAAAAAAAGAGTTATATTGAGCTGATAACAGTAAATAGTAATCTGTAATTAATACTGAAAGTTTCCCTAGTCTCAGATCCTTTACCTGCAAACTGTGATACCATAGACTCATGTTTGTTGATTTTATTGCCTGTCAATTAAATCTAATTTATTAATTTATGATGGCCATAAGTGGGAATTCTCAAGCTGTTTAGCAAAGAATAACTATATTAATGTCTTGCCATTATAGTTTAAAGGACAGTATACTATAATTACTTTTTTTTACCAGCTGCAGAGTATAAAATGTATGAGCTTTGATTTTTAAGGCTTATTTGTGTATATAACTTAGCTGATTTTGTGTTTTGAAGCCACAACCTAATAAAATGGGTTGAGCTTGTAGGTATAATCAGATCTCATTACTTTATCACGTTGTGTACATATACCTGCTTCTTTATCTTATATCTGTCCATAAACCAATCACCAATATTTGGAGAGAACAATGGAAAATTAACATTTTATTACCTTATCTTTTCTATACCCCACTGGGAGTTTAATTTCTTCTAATGACTGTATTTATACAGCTTGGCCTTAAGGCCAAAAACTTTCAGGATATGTGGCGATACAACAGGCTAAATAAATTATGTCAAATGCCAATATAAGGGTAATGGAAATACTTGTAAACAATTTAATACACTCCAGCAGGTAAAATGGATCATTGGGAACAAATTAAAGGGGAGAACATTTTTGAGTAAACTGTCCCTTTAATTTGCAAACATATGCATATGGGATCTTGGTGTCACAAAGGCCTATATACTATCCAATTGAAAATAAGATTGATATATATCTTACAGCCATTTAAAAAAAACAAAAAAACTTTAAAAAAAAAACAAACAGTAAAATCCATTTAGTATTATGTATAACATTGTAATCTCTAAAATAAAATTTGTATTGACTTTTTTTTTTATTTTTTACTTACTAGTTTATACAGAATAAGATTAATAACACAGGCTAACTCCTGAAGGGTCAGGTACTAAATCTGACAAATAATGGAACCAGACAAAATAATAAAAATAATATATATTTTTTGGGTGTATATATTTTGTTTATTTTCAGTTTATATTCAATGTGTCAGAACCTTATACCCTGTCTTCCCGAAGATCCTTCCAAAACCGTATTCATTTATATCGCAAAACATAGGCCATGAAGCCAGGCCCAGGGCGCATATTTATATAGGGTCTTTGTCCAGTATACTAACCAGTAGAACATGTTCCCTCTTAAATAAAACTGTATATTTTACTATGTTATAATAAAGAATGCTCGACCATCATAACCAAATTCTACAATATGGAAACACTAGCTAAATCCTGACACTATTGACATATTTCTGACATGCCAGCATTTTCCATTTTTTGGTCCATAGAGCTAGAAAATGAGATGATTGCTCTGTTACTGATGCCTGCCAGCCTTAGGGAAAATAAAAAGGCTGTAATATGCTAATGTAAGAGTGGTACATACATAGAATTTTTCCCCAGTAACGTTGGCAAAAGCAGATGACGTGAAGCAGTAATGTTTGTGACTGGTATAAAGCTATTCAGGACATAAAACAAAATAAAGTAACAAGTTTAATTAAGTATGAGTTTTTATATCAGAGAGAAAATGAATAGACTGAGGTGATCATATCTGGTATTTTGTACACGTTTATTATAATGTTTTTACATTATTATATATTGAAGCTGCCTTACTGATACTTGTACATTGTCCAAACAAAATGCAGACACTCAAATTAACCTGCTAACACTTGTAAATACAGTCAAAATACATTGCAGAGGAGGATGAAAATGGTAAAAGTAGACCGCTCTGGGAGTTGAATCATTTATGACTAATGATACCCTATCATAATCAATGAAATGAAACGCACAGGTTCTGTACCATACGCTCTTCAAAGGGATAAATGCAGTAACCATTTGGAAGACCTGTATGTGTAATGGAATTTAGCAATTGAATTAAACAGCTTCTGCATATACAAAAGACAAAGATCAATGCATGCAGTTACTGAGAATTGAACCACAGAATTTATTGGGTAGTGAGAATGTAAGATTCTGGATGCTACAGATAGGTAGATTAGATCGACAGATAAATAGGTAGACAGAGATAGATATATAGATAGATAGATAGATAGATAGATAGAGAGATAGATGAGATAGATAGATGATAGATAGATAGATGATAGACAGCAGCTTCTGACACCAAATGTTTATATATATATATATATATATATATATATATATATATATATATACACACACACACACATATTACACTCTCCATATTTAGGCAAACAATTTTATGATAGTCAAGGTGCACATGGAAAAATTGTAGCAATGCAACCATATTATTCTTTTTTAGAAAAGAAAAGCACTTAAACATGAAAATCTTGGCAGTAGCATAAATATGTTGATTTTGCTCTAACAGTGTTGTCATTTCAACATAATATTAACAATAATGCAAGTATCTTTGGATATTGTATGCACCACTCCCAGATACCATCATTAAATGTCACCAAACATAGTTACTATGTAATTATATTGGATGAGACGGGCATAATTTTATACCATAACGCCTATGGATAGAGAACACTGCACCTAATAATAAAAAATAAGGTAAATTAAAAAAGGAGGGAAAAATATGTGTAATTATTTTAAGTTTATTTGTTGCTTTGAAAATAATAAAACATAAGTTATCTGTTATATGGTGATGAAAAAGTAGCTTATCAATGGGACTTTGGCGAAACTGATAATAAATGTTTTTTGTTTGTTTTTTTCTCAATGAATAGATGCCTACTTAATATCTGTGCACAAACCTATGAAATGTAATGTGGAACATTGAAATAATATTTTTTAGAGTAGGAGAGAGGGTTGAGGCAGATCATGTGCAGCTAGAGACATGAGGTCTTGTCTTGGAAATCAATTTATAAATGAACAGCCAACTCCAAATCCCTGGTATGGTATATCAGACACTATCTTGCCTCAAAGCAATAAAAAAATCCTAAGATTTTTATGGTGTTGTGTAGAAATACCAAAGATCTCATAAAACTGAATCACCAAATCATTTTTTCTAGGTTTTAGAAAATCACTTTATAAACTCATCCAGCTCTTTGACAAGAGACATTTTTTTGTCAGCAGAACATTTCAGATGCAAAGCCACTGTTGAAAATAATGTGTTGCATTTTAATGTCACACATACTGCATCTTCACCAATATTCAAAAGAACTCAATGAAAAAGGTTGATGATTTATGCCTGCAGCACATCTGATATACACGCTCTAATTGTGTGTAAGATAGCCTTTTCTATGTATATAATTACATATATATTTATATAGAACCAGAGGACGCCAGACACCAGACTCTTAGCCAAGACATTACACCAACATTGCTTAGAAATGCCTACAAGTATAAAATATTCACCCAAATAGGCTGCACATTCCAGAATATCCACGTTGCTGCATTAGAAAATGCCATAAATGAGAGAGTATGATATTTCTGGGGGATGCAAACAAGTCTTAGATACAATACTGTATATATTTGTTTACAGGGCAAGATCTGGGTATAATAGACTAACCAAAGAAAAACTGCTGTAGTATATAGAATATAGGTGCATTTTTAAGATGCTGTGAGTACAGCAGTCTCAGACATGCCTTGCAATTCATAGCCTGCGTGCATCAGTACCGCTTGTCCCTGGGATCGTGCTGTCTGAGGATGCTTTGTGTGACTATTTACAGTAGCTGATCATTATTGAACATTTTTTTTTGCATATATATAAACTTCAAAGACATTTTAAAGGACTCACCCGTTGTTGATGCAGCTAATAGACTGAAGCTAATAAAGGCAAGCCTGCTCCAACTTTGCACTTCCAAAAACCCAAAAAGCCAACATGCCCCCCAAATCCTCCGGGAAGGGCAGCTGCATCCTGTCCTGTCCCCCCACTTCAGCCATCCAGAGGTGGTTTTCATGGCAGGATTCTGCAGGGATCTCTTGGAAAAAGGAGGTCAGCTATTCTTGCAAAAGAAAACCCCACTACATAGAGCAGCTTTTGCTTCTGCAGCTGGAATAAACCAAGTCTCTCTCTGCACTGGGGAGATGAGAATTGGGCTTATCCCCCACCTTTTCTTACTTCCAAACCTCCAAATTGGTGTCTTTTTGCCCTTTTAAGATTATCCAAACATGTCTTGTTCAAATGCACTCCTATAATTAATCAGTTCTTGATAGAACATAGCGATCTCCCCTTTCAGAGAACGATCCACAAGAGGAGATATGATTTTTTTTTCCCTCTCCCTTCCTCCCCTACATACAACAATGCTGCAAATTACATCTTGAATTTGTCTCTCCTCCCTCCTCCTTACACACAGGTCCCACTCATAGGGTCCTTCTCACATATTTATTCATCAGATCCAAATTTGAATAACCAATTCATACAACGTATGCGGGTATCAAACCCTGTATCATAGACTGTAGTATCTGGGATGCAGATTTGCTATTTTCTTATTGCTTTTCATATTTTCTGGGATTTTTGACTGGAGGCATGTTTAATCCATTCAAGACAATTGTCCATTCTAAAGTTGTTTGAGGTTTTTTTGTTATATAAATGTTAGGCGCATGCCTGTCCTTGCATGCTGGTGCATACTGCTTATTACTGCTTATACAATCCCATTGTTTCTTTTGGTTTACAGATATGCCAAGAGCCCAGCAACACAAACATGGATAGCAAGGATGGGGAAGGAAGAGTAAAAGGTGCATGAGAGAGAGAAAATTAAAGGGACATTCCAGCCAAAAATTTCCTTTACATGGATTCATTGTAGTTTTGAATAGAAACATTTTTGTAATATACATGCATTAGCAAAAATGTTTCTAATAAAAGCTATAGCTGTTTCAAAAGTGTATTTACGTATGCACCGTGCACCAGCATTTTAAACACAACACTTGCTCAGAGAGCCTAAGGGGCTTTTAAGATCTGGTAATGACTCAATTTGTTAAGTGCTGACATGATACAAGCCCCACTGATGATCTAAACAATTGCAGTATTTAAATTGCTGGTGCTGTGAGAATATCTATTTATACTTCACGTGCACATGCAGAGAAAAATGTTAACACTAAAACAGTGATAACTTTTACTAGAATAATTTTTGCCAATGCATGTATATTGCAAATTTGTTTCTATTCAAAGATGTAATTCATCTATGTGCATTTAAATTTTGACCGGAATGTTCCTTTAATTTGTATGTACGTATGTAATTATACATAATAACATATATACATATATTTAAAGGGACAGTAAACCTTGTTATAACATTTTTTTCTGTCTTGCAATAAATTTAGCATGCTATGTGAGTGTAAATAGTACATTTTAAATGCAGTAATTAACTTCCTGTTTTCTGCAGTTGTTTTTCCAAACTCTGCCCACCGCTTGCCTTATTTAGAGGACCCAATCCTGACTTGTTAATTGACAAAGCACAGCTAGCAGCTGTCATTTTGTTAGGAAATGTTAATTTGTTTTGCAGTGTTTTTATCTGATTATCCCTGCTGAGGCCAGTCAGGAACCAATATGTGTCCCTGCAAAGTCTGCCATATGCATTTCAGATCTTAAGAATGGGAAAGGAGTGAAAAATACATGATTAAAGTGTATTGCAAACTTGTTTTACTGTGCATGATTGAATACAGTATGTTATATTACTATCTCGAAGGGTTTACTGTCCCTTTAAAAATTAGTAAGCAGCAACACATTTTGATAAGCAAAAACACACTTCTTAACTCTTTCCAATTTAACTCCAGTTACCAGGGTAAATGGATGTTGTACACTTTATTTTTCTTTGTATAAATGTTTTGTAGGTGATCTATACAGCCCATCTGGGAGTGTTTTTGTAACAATGTATAGTTTTCCTTATTTTTTTAATAACATTGTGCTAATTGTTATTATTCAGACTCCTAACCAAACCTCAAAGTTTTACATGTATACTGATGTCTACAGATTCCTACGGCTCCTGTTTGTATATTTTGCCTTTTCATTATGCAGGGAAGGGGGAGGTGGGAGTGTCTGCTGTTCCTGTTTTCTTAGCCCCTAACACTGAGTGTCTCAGCCTAACCTAATCAACAGTGCTAAACTGGGATCTTCTAAGTATGTTTTTAAAAGGTTTTAGACTGGATTTTTAGATCAGTATCTGTGCATATTCTTTTTTATAGTAGTGTCTATTACATGCAGTTATATGAAAATTGGTGCATACTGTCTCTTTAATGAGAGATTGTCTAGAAATGTGTATGAATGGGGACATGCTAGTGGTTTGGCAGAATAGACCTATAGAGAAAAGATGACTAGAGTGGGAAAGGGAGTGGTGGTAGGGCAAGATATAACTTGTAAAAAAAGACCAGAAGATGAAAAATAGTAAACAATAGAAAAGAGAGTATATTTATGTAGCCAGATGCACTCAGGATTAATAGCTACAGTTAATTTTATAAGATACTGAATGTTCATAAAAATCATTATTGTTAGCCCCTTAAGGACTATATGGATGTGTATGCAAGCTACTGTTTTTTAATGGATACTCTAGAGGGGATTTAAAGTAATATTTTTATTCTTAACGTACAAGAGGCATGTCTTCCTCTGGGACTTTCCACTTCCCTCCACAAGTGTGCTCCTGTGAATTACTGTCGTAGCTGCTCCTGTCTGGCTGCAAGTATGCCTCCACTAGAATGGGTACAGCTGTGATTCCCAGGAGTGTGCATTCAGGGATCAGTGTGAAACAAGCTGAAACAGCTGTGCTTTCAAAAGAAGAAGCAAATCTTCAATAGAAAGTAAGGTATGGTCTTTAACTAACATATGTGTGTGTACATATTTAGGTGATTAAATGATCTTTGTGCTTCTTTGCACACAGATCATTTAGAATACCAGATTGTGTCTTACAGTTCAGCCATGTTTTCCTGGACACTTATGAGTTATACATGCTGCAGGGGTTACAGGTAGGAACACTATTCATGTTCCTCTCTGCGCACCTTGCAGCATGTATAACTTATAAGTGTCCAGGAAAACATGGCCGAGGTGGCAACCATAGTGAGTGTGCGGAAAGCTGATCATCTCACTATCTTAACATCTAGCTTCCCTGATGGGAATGACACATGGGGTCACTAATAAAGTTTATTTTATTTGTGTCTGTCTACTATGAACATATTTATTTTTGCAGAAGTGCCTTGTATATACCTATATAGAGTTTTGTACAATTTCCATTGACCCTGCTTTTAGATGTTGCTGCTTCCATTAGTTGCATTACTCATGACATCATAGGAACCTCCTACCTTGAAGCGACAATGTACCCAGGCATACAGCTGATAAAAGTTAATTGTATTGAAAGTTGATGCAAGAACACCCTATCAAATTGGCTGAGTGCTCTCTCCCTCCTTCACTAGAAGGTTGCTTTCTACTTTTACGTCCTGTTTACATAGCTTTTTTATAGTAATACTACATTTGTAATAGTATTATTACTATTTCTTCTGCGCACCTCAAATAATTTACACCTAGATTAGAAGTTGTGCATTTGTGTTTTAACGCTGAAAAACTGGTAATTTAATCGTTAAAACAGTACCGCAAGCCTTTTAGCCTGTAACGTAACGTCAGTCTCGCACACCTAAAAATTACGTTTTTTCATGTGACTTCCATAGCGCTGCCATTACGAGTTTTGCGGTGAGGCTAAAAAGCTTGTGTTCCAGCCTATACTGACAAGATACGTTTCGCCATCTGAGAGCAGTAGTTATAAGTTTTACACTACAAAACTGTTTCATAAAACTCATAACTAAACTGTTATGCCTGGATGAAGATGGAGCCGGCGGGATGAAGATCCTTCAAGCGGGACTTCAGCAACTGTGAGTGGATCTTCAGGGGTTAGTGTTAGAATTAGTGTTAGAATTTTTTAAACTTTTTTGGGTAGTTTTATTTTTTAGTTTAGGGTTTAGGCTTTTCGTAAAAGAGCTAAGTGCCCTTTTAAGGGCAATGCAAAAGATCTAAATGCCCTTTTAAGGGCAATGCCCATACAAATGCTCTTTTCAGGGCAATGGGTAGCTTAAGTTTTTTAGATAGTTTTTGTTTTTATTCTATGGGTTTGGTGGAGTGGGGATTTGTATTCTTTTCAGGTCAAAGAGCTGTTTAACTTAGGGCAATGCCCTAGAAAAGGCCCTTTTAAAGGCTATTGGTAGTTTATTCTAGATTAGGTTTTTTATTTTGGGGTGTTTTTGTTTTTAATTCATAAAAGAGCTGAATGCCCTTTTAAGGGCAGGAAAAATAGCTAAATGCCCCTTTAATGGCAATGCCCATACAAATGCCCTTTTCAGGGCAATGGGTAGATTAGGTTTTACTTTATTTTTATTTTGTGGGTTTGGGGGATGGGGGGTTGTATACTGTTGGGGGGGGTTGTTTTGTTTTGTAGCAAAAGAGCTGTTAACTTTAGGACAATGCCCTACAAAAGTCCCTTTTAAGGGCCCTTGGTAGTTTATTCTAGATTAGGTTTTTTATTTTGGGGTGATTTTTTTTCTAAAGGGTATTAGAATAGAAATAATTTTTATTGTTTTAGATAACTTCGTTTGTTATTTTTTTGTAATGGTAGTTTTTTATTTTTTGTAATTTTAGTGTTTTTTATTTTTTGTCAGGTTTTAGTGTAAGGCAGCTTAGGTTTTATTTTACAGTGTAAGTTTGTATTTATTTGAACTAAATAGTTAGTAAATAGTTAATAACTATTTACTAACTAGTCTACCTAGTTAAACTAAATACAAACAAAATATAAATAAAACCTAAGCTAGCTACAATATAACTATTAGTTAAATTGTAGCTAGCTTAGGTTTTATTTCACAAGTAAGTATGTATTTAGTTTTAAATAGATATTATTTAGTTAATAATTGTAACTTTAAGTTAGCTCCATTTTAATTATGTTAAAGTTAGGGGGTGTTAGGGTTAGGGTTAGGTTTAGGGGTTAATATAGTTTAATTTAGGTTGTTGCGATGTGTGGGACTGGCAAGTATATATATATATATATATATATATATATATATATATTGTATATTTATATATACACATATACCTATATACCTATTCATATATATATATATATATATATATATATATATACACCAGCCACTTTATTAGGTACACCTGTTCAACCGAACATTAGAATGGGGGAAGAAAGGGGATTTAAGTGACTTTGAATGTGGCATGGTTGCTGGTACCAGACGGACTGATCTGAGAATTTCAAAAACTGCTGATCTACTGGGATTTTCCGCACAACCATCTCTAGGGTTTACAGAGGAAGATCCAAAAAAGAGAAAATATCCAGTGAACGGCAGTTGTGTGGACGAAAATACCGTTTTGATGTCAGAGAAGAATAAGCAGACTGGTTTGAGGTGATAGAAAGGCAACAGTAACTTAAATAACCACTTGTTACAACCAAGGTATGCAGAATACCATCTCTGAATGCACAACATGTCGAACCTTGAAGCAGATAGGCTACAGCAGCAGAAAACCACACTGGATGCCACTCTTGTCAGCTAAGAACAGGAAACTGAGGCTACAAACTGAGACTACAATTTGCACAGGCTCACCAAAATTGGACAATAGAAGATTGGAAAAAACGTTGCCTGTTGTGATGAGACTCGATTTCAGCTGCGACATTCAGATGGTAGGGTCAGAATTTGGCATAAACAACTTGAAGGCATGGATCCATCCTGCCTTGTATCAATGGTTCAGGCTGGTGTTGGTGGTGTAATGTTGTGGGGGTTATTTTCTTGGCACACTTTGGGCCCCTTAGTACCAATTGAGGGTCATTAAAATGCCACGGCCTACCTGAGTATTGTTGCTGATGATGTTCATCCCTTTATGACTACAGTGTACCCATTTTCGGATGGCTACTTCCAGCAGGATAATGCATCATGCACAAAGCTCAAACTATCTCAAACTGGTTTCTTGAACATGACAATGAGTTCACTGTACTCCAAAGGCCTCCACAGTTACCAGATCTCAATCCAATAGAGCACCTTTGTGGTGGAATTGGAGATTCGCACCATGGATGTGCAGCCGACAAATCTGCAGCAACTGCATGATGCTATCATGTCAATATGGACCAAAATCTCTGAGGAATGTTTCCAACACCTTGTTGAATCTATGCCCTGAAAAATTAAGGCAGTTCAGAAGGCAAAAGGGGGTCCAACCTGGTACTAGCAAAGTGTACCTAATAAAGTAGCCGGTGAGTATATATACTGTATATATATATATATATATATATATATATATATACATATATATAAATAAAACACAGAAGGAGACTGCACTCCTAGACCGGACCGGGTACATATCCAATGACTCAGCAACATCCCAGCCCTGGGTGCTTAAATAGCACTCCCAAAAAGCTGTGCTGTCACCAGAGTCACAGGCAGTTAACCCCAGTCCAGAATGGGTGCAAGAAACATAGGGGGATTACAAACAAATAATAATACAACACATAAAGACACCCAGCACTCACCAGCTAGCTCACAGCTAAGATTTAAAATCACAACTGGAAAGTTTAGTTACCGCATCTGGCCAAATGGGAAAAGCTCAGGCACCTCATCAAGGTCCTTTCCACTGCCTGAGTCCCTAACACATCCACACACCACGCGTTCACAAAGCCAAACAAACTTAGAACAAAGAAGGGGTGCACAGGTATATGTAATCACCCAAAGAAATACAAAACACGGAAGGAGACTGCACTCCAAGACCGGACCGGGTACATATCCAATGACTCGCAATATCCCTGCCCTGGGTGCTTAAATAGCACTCCCAAAAAGCTTTGCTGTCACCAGAGTCACAGGCAGTTAACCCCAGTCCGGAATGGGTGCAAGAAACATAGGGGGATTACAAACAAATAATAATACAACACATAAAGACACCCAGCACTCACCAGCTAGCTCACAGCTAAGATTTAAAATCACAACTGGAAAGGTTAGTTACCACATCTGGCCAAATGGGAAAAGCTCAGGCACCTCATCAAGGTCCTTTCCACTGCCTGAGTCCCTAACACATACACACAACGTGCGCTCACAAAGCCAAACAAACTTAGAACAAAGAAGGGGTGCACAGGTATATGTAATCACCCAAAGAAATACAAAACACGGAAGGAGACTGCACTCCAAGACCAGACCGGGTACATATCCAATGACTCAGCAACATCCCAGCCCTGGGTGCTTAAATAGTACTCCCAAAAAGCTGTGCTGTCACCAGAGTCACAGGCAGTTATCCCCAGTCCGGAATGGGTGCAAGAAACATAGGGGGATTACAAACAAATAATAATACAACACATAAAGACACCCAGCACTCACCAGCTAGCTCACAGCTAAGATTTAAAATCACAACTGGAAAGGTTAGTTACCACATCTGGCCAAATGGGAAAAGCTCAGGCACCTCATCAAGGTCCTTTCCACTGCCTGAGTCCCTAACACAGCCACACAATGTGCGCTCACACAGCCAAACAAACTGAGAACAAAGAAGGGGTGCACAGGTGTATGTAATCACCCAAAGAAATACAAAACACGGAAGGAGACTGCACTCCAAGACCGGACCGGGTACATATCCAATGACTCGCAATATCCCAGCCCTGGGTATATATATATATATACATTCACCAGCCACTTTAATTAGGTACACCTGTTCAATTGCTTGGTAACACAAATTGCTAATCAGCCAATCACATGGCAGCAACTCAATGCATTTAGGCATCTATACGTGGTGAAGATGACTTGCTGAAGTTCAAACTGAGCATCAGAATGGGGAAGAAAGGGGATTTAAATTGACAGTCTACATCTTAGTCATTTTAAAGTCTTACCTTAGATTAAGCTGCAAATAGCCTCCTGCACCCTTTCTATATAATGCAACATGAATAGTATAAAAGTTATTTTAAAATGAATATTGTTTCTGGCCACTTTGAAATGGCTGTCAAGCTCAGCCCACTAATGACATCACAGTCTGGGCTGCATCTAGGCTCTGTGCTGAATAACATTGATATTCTGTTGAAACCATCCAGTGAGCGAGCCTTTTGTGACTGGATGCCATATGCAGCCAAGATTATGATGTCATCATTGGGCTGAGCTTGGCAACCATTTCAAAGTGGCCAGAAACTGTATTCATTTTAAAATAACTTTTTTGCTGTTCCTGCTGCATGATATAGAAAAGGTGCAGGAGGCTATTTGCAGCTTGAGCTAAGGTAAGACTTTAAGATGACCAAGGTGTAGACTATCCATTTAAGTGACTTTGAACGTAGCATGGTTGTTGGTGCCAGACAGCTGGTCTGAGTATTTCAAAAACTGATGATCTACTGGGATTTTTACACACAACCATCTCTACAGAAAATGGTCAGAAAAAGAGGAAATATCCAGAGAGCAGCAGTTGTGTGGACGACAATGCCTTGTTGATGTCAGATGTCAGAGGAGAATGGGCAGACACATTTGAGATGATAAAAAGGCAACAGTAAATCAAATATCCACTCGTTACAACCAAGGTATGCAGAATACCATCTCTGAATGCACAACATGTCAACCTTGAAACAGATGGGCTACAGCAGCAGAAGACCACACCGGTGTCACTCCTATCAGCTAAGAACAGGAAACTGAGGCTATAATTCGCACATGCTCAACAAACTTGGACAATAGAAGATTCAAAAAATGTAGCTTGATCTGATGAGTCTCGATTTCAGCTGCGACATTCAGATGGTAGGGTCAGAATTTGGTGTAAACAACATGAAAGCATGGACCCATCCTGCCTTGTATTAACGGTTAAGGTTTGTGGTGGTAGTGTAATGTTGTGGGGGATATTTTCTTGGCACACTTTGGGCCCCTTAGTACCAATTGAGCATTGTTTAAACGCCATGGCCTACCTGAGTATTGTTGCTGACCATGTCCATCCCTTTATGACTACAGTGTACCCATCTTCTGATGACTACTTCAAGCACGATAATGCACCATGTCACAAAGCTCAAATCATCTCAAACTGGTTTCTTGAAAATAGCAAAATGTTCACTGTACTCCAATGGCCTCCACAGTCACCAGATCTCAATAAATAAGAGCACCTTTGGGATGTGGTGGAATGGGAGATTTGCATCATGGATGTGCAGCTGACAAATCTGCAGCAACTGCGTAATGCTATCATGTCAATATGGACCAAAATGTCTGAGAAATGTTTCCAACACCTTGTTGAATCTATGCCAAAAAGAATGAAGGCAGTTCTGAAGGCAAAAGGGGTCAAACCCAGTACTAGCAAGGTGTACCTAATAAAGTGGCCATTGAGTATATATATGTCACGTCGCGCCACTCTAGCCATTGCTAGAGGCACGGCGTCTCCTTCCCTGCTTATTGCCAGGTGTTGTGTCGGTCCGGATGCATGCGGCACTGACGTCATCACCGCACCCTCCTCTGTCCCTGATGCCGGTCTGGATGCCTGTGGTGCGCATCCTGTGCCTATGTAAGTCCTGTCACAACGATCTATCACTGCCCAAGTATAGGTGTTACTTTGTGTGCTCCTGGGTGTGATAGATCGTTGCTTCAATTAGCCTATTCGTGTATGAACCCTGCCTGTCTGACTACTCTGCTTATTAACCCCTGTTGTTCTGGATTGTCTATGTTGCCGAACCCTGCCTGCCATACCATTCTAGTGGTGTGCCCTTGGACTGCTTTACCATTACCAAACCCTGCCTGCCTGAACATTCTAGTGGTTTGCCCTTGGACTGCTTTACTGTTGCCAAACCCTGCCTGCCTGACCATTCTAGTGGTTTGCCCATGGATTGCTTTACTGTTGCCAAGCTCTGCCTGTCTGACCATTCTAGTGATTTGACTTGGACTGCTCTGCCGTTGCCGCTGGGGACTATCCTGTCTGTGGTGAGTGCCTCCTTCCTCATCTTACTAACTTTCTCTGCTCTGGAATATTCCCTATCATTCCGGCTCGACGCCGGGATAACAAAACTACTGGTCGGGTTAGGTCTGATAGAGGAGTATCCCACGAACATTACATTATACTTGGGCCGAGCTGTTTATCTTCAGGGACAGATGTTGGGAAACCATACCACACAGTTGCAGAATATGGATTCCAAACTAGAGGCTATTACTGCTCAACTCTCCTTACTAGTTACAGCGAGGAATACCGCTTCTGTTGTCCCAGCACCAGTCCCTACTCTTACTACTGCAACTTCTTCCTCTGCTTCTGGAAGGATACCCCGGATACCTTTGCCTGACAAGTATGAAGGTTCTACAGATTGCAGTTTTTTTTTTTTAACCAATGCAGATTGCATTTCCGCAATGATCCTCACATCTTTCAGTCTCACCAGTCAAGGGCCACCTTTATCATTTCCTTACTGAAAGACAAGGCCCTAGCCTGGGTCTCTCCCCTTTTGAAACAGAACGCTCAACTCCTGCATGATGCTGATGGTTTCATCTTCTGTGTTTGGGACTTCTGACCGTACCTCTGCTGAAGAATTTTCTCTCCTGGACCTCCGCCAGGGCAATAGAACTGTGGCACAATTTGCCATCGAGTTTCGCACCTTGGCACTTGAAACCACTTGGGATGGCAGTGCTCTCAAGGCAGCTTTTAGCAGGGGTCTGCATGAATGCATCAAAGATGAACTCACTTATCGTGATATTCCTTCTTCTTTGGATGACTTTATAATGCTTTGTATCAGTCTGGAGTCTCGCTTTCAGGAGAGACCAGCCGAGAGAGACAGAACAAGGAGGGTTCTTCCCTCCCGTCCTCCTATTCTTCAGGTTTTGGCAGTATCCTCTACCCCCTCAGCAGCTCCAGTTACCTCAGTCGAGGAACCCATGGATCTCTCCTCCTTCAAACCTTCAGAGTCTTAAAGACAGAGAAGAAGGAGATTGAGACTATGGGGCCCATTTATCAAAGGGCTTGCGGACCTGATCCGACACTGCGGATCAGGTCCGCAAGACCTCGCTAAATGCGGAGAGCAATACGCTCTCCACATTTAACATTGCACCAGCAGCTCACAAGAGCTGCTGGTGCAACGCCGCCCCCTGCTGACTCGCGGCCAATCGGCCGCCAGCAGGGAGCTGTCAATCAACCCGATCGTATTCGATCGGGTTGATTTCCGGCGGTTCCTGTCCGCCTGCTCAGAGCAGGCGGACAGGGTTATGAAGCAGCGGTCTTTAGACCGCTGCTTCATAACTTGTGTTTCTGGCGAGTCTGAAGACTCGCCAGAAACACGGCCCTTCAAGCTCCATACGGAGCTTGATAAATGGGCCTGTTAGCTTTTATTGTGGATCCAACACCCACCAACTAAAGGACTGTGACATTCGGCCGGGAAAAGCTTAGGGGATAACACAGGGGTATCTCTAAGCATGATCTCTACTAAATCCCCTCACTCCTTTCGGATCCTGGTACCTGTTACCCTTGCCTTCCTTCAGAATACTCTTCATACTCAAGCCTTCATTGATTCAGGGGCAGCTGGAAACTTCCTATACCACTGTTTCATGATTCAAGCTGGTTTGCCTCTTTTGCAGAAAAGACATTGTCTCAAAATAACTACTCTGGATGGCACCCCCCTTGGTTCAGGGTTGATCCATTTTGAGTCAGCACCCCTAACCCTGACTGTGGGAGTCCTTCATACCGAACAGCTGCAGTTCAAGGTCATTCATTCCCCAGAACAGCCTGTCATCCTTGGTCTTCCTTAGCTTCAGGTACACAATCCACAGTTCGACTGGGCTGAGGGACAACTGGCCTCCTGAGGTATCTTCTTTTCCACTCTTGCCTTGCTAAAGTCACTCCTCTGCTCCGCATGCCCATAGCCAGTATACAGACTCCTCCAATCTTTCCTTCAGTATATGCAGACTTTGCAGATGTATTTGAGAAAAAAGCATCCAACGTGCTGCCACTCCACCATCATTATGACTGCAAAATCGACCTCTTTCCCGGAGCCTCACTTCCTAAAGGGAGGACTTATCTATTCTCCAAAGCTGAAACCAAATCCATGGAGGAGTACATCCAAAAGAACCTTGTTAAAGGTTTCATTCGCCCTTCCTCCTCTCCTGCTGGGGCAGGCTTCTTTTTCATCAGTAAGAAGGATTGTGGACTCAGACCCTGCATCAACTACAGGGCACTGAACAACATAACTATCAAGAATCGCTATCCCATTCCATTGATCACTGAACTGTATGACTCGCTCCAGGATGCTCGCTTTTTCACCAAGTGGGACTTACGTGGGGGCATACAATCTGATTCGTATCTTTCCAGGCTACGAATGTAAGACCACCTATAACACAAGATCTGGGCATTACGAATACCTTGTAATGCCCTTTGAGCTGTGTAATGCCCCTGCAGTCTTCCAGGCATTTGTCAACGATGTCTTCTGTGACCTCCTCAACCGTCATCATCTATCTGGATGACATCCTTGTTTTCTCTTCCACTTTAGAGGAGCATCATAAACACGTGAGAAAGGTTCTTCTATGTCTCAGAGACAATTCTTTGGTAGCCAAGCTAGAAAAATGTGAGTTTGATCAAGTTCAGATCCAATTCCTTGGTTATGTCATCTCGGAAGAAGGTTTTGCCATGGATCCTGCTAAACTCACCGCAGTTCTAGAATGGCCTCAACCTACTTCATTAAAGGAATTGCAGAGGTTCTTGGGGTTCTCCAATTATTACCACAAGTTTATAAAGAACTTTTCACAAACAGTCGCTGCTCCTCTCACTGAATTGACAAAACGGAACAAAGACTGTAAACATTGGCCTCCTGAAGCCAAAAATGCCTTCTCTTGTCTGAAAAAGGCTTTCTGTTCTGCTCATGTGCTCCGCCATCCTGATCCTGACCTACAGTTCACTTTAGAGGTTGATGCTTCCGAGATAGGGGCTGGAGCAGTTCTAACCCAAAGGGATCCTTTGACTTCCAAGTCACACCCTGTAGCCTTTATTTCTAATCACTTTACTCCTGCTGAGAGGAATTACGATGTGGGTAATCGTGAACTCCTAGCCATTAATATGGCTTTGACTGGATGGTGTCATTGGTTAGAGGGCACCGCCAATCCCATTCAGATTCTCACCGACCACAAGAATCTGACTTACCTAGAGACTGCTCATCAACTCAATAATCGACAGGCCAGGTGGGCCTTGTTCTTTTCCCATTTTAACTTTGTGGTCTCTTATCTTCCTGGGACCAAGAAAAAGAATGCGGATGCCCTTTCCCACAAGTTCCCTCACTCAAGTGACTCCTCTGAAGCTCTTATTGAACACATCATACCTCCCTCCTGTGTGGTTGCTCAACTAAATACCACCCTTCTGCAAAGATTGCAATGTGCCCAGTCTAGTAAACCTCCTGGAGCCCCTGTGGCCTCCAAAATCCTCTTTGTACCTCTGAACCTATGCACCCCTGTGTTATCCTGGGCTCATGATAGTAAACTCTCAGGACATCCTGGTTTGACTAGGACTTTTAAGCATCTTTACCAACATGTATGGTGGCCTACTATGAAGTCTGATACTCAGAATAATGTGAAAGCCTGCACAACTTGTGCTGCCAACAAAACTCCACCATCCTTGCCTCCTGGCTTGCTCCAACCATTGTCCATTCCCAAACAACCATGGACACACATAACAATGGATTTCATTTTAGACCTTCCTCCTTCTGGCCACCATACAGTTGTCTGGGTTGTGGTGGATCGCTTTTTCAGACTGGCTCATTTTGAACCCCTGACAAAACTGCCTTCTGCCCAGGAATTGTCATCTCTTTTTCTCTTGCATGTGATACGACTTCATGGCATTCCTGTAAATATTGTTTCCGAGGTCCACAGTTTATCTCTACCTTTTGGAGAACCTTTTGTAAGTTGCTTGGAACCACTGTTTCCTTATCTTCTGGCTACCACCCTCAGACCAATGGACTAACTGAGAGAGTAAACCAGGAACTTGAAGCCTACCTTAGAAGCTTTGTCAACGCTCGCCATACCAACTGGTCTGAGTTGTTACCCCTAGCTGAACTGGCAAGAAACACTCATTGGCACTCTTCTCTTAGATAGCAGGGTATCAACCTGCTCAGTCCACTGGGGTTCCTGCTGCAGACCGACACGTCACTGGATTCACCACTCATTGGCAACGTATTCGCTCTCAGCTACATGCCTCTAGATATAAGAAGTTTGCTGATCATCATAGAGCTTCTGTATGAGCCATCCCAGTGGGTGAACGTGTTTAGATCTCTACTCGACATATTCGTTTACGTCAACCCTGTCATAAATTTGGGCCTAGCTTTATTGGCCCTTACAAAGTCCTGAAAAGACTGTCTCCTGTTGACTACAAAGTGGTCTTGCCCAAAACCCTGCGCATACACCCAGTCTTTCAAATCTCACTACTCAAGGCTTACATCAGGAATAGATATACCCGGCTCCAAGCTCCTCCTCCTCTGCTCCTGGTCCATGGTGACCCTGAATATAAGGTAGCTAAGATCCTGGACTCCAGATACAGGCGCAGACAACTGCAGTATCTGATACATTGGAAGGGTTACTCTGTGGCAGATCATTCCTGGGTTACTGCCTGTGATGTGCTTGCCCCTTCCTTGGTCTCCAGATTCCATGCTGCTTATTCTTTGAGGCTGACACTGGTTCCTGGAGGAAACCCTTGAGAAGGGGGCTATATCACGCTGTGCCACTCTAGCCATTGCTAGGGGCGCGGCGTCTCCTTTCCTGCTCGTTGCCAGGGGTTGTGTCGGGTCCAGATGCGTGTGGCGCTGATGTCATTGCCGCACACTCCTCTCTCCCTGATGCCGGTCCGGATGCCTGTGGTGCGAATCCTGAGCCTATGTAAGTCCTGTCACAATGATCTAGCAATGCCCAAGTAAAGGTGTTACTTTGTGTGCTCCTGGGTGTGATAGATTGTTGCTTCAATTAGCCTATTCGTGTATGAACTCTGCCTGTCTGACTACTCTGCTTATTAAACCCTTTTGTTTTGGATTGCCTCTTTGTTGCTGAACCCTGCCTGCCTGACCATTCTAGTGATGTACCCTTGGACTGCTTTACCATTGCCAAACCCTACCTGCCTGACCATTATAGTGGTTTGCCCTTGGATTGCTTTACTGTTGCTAAGCCCTGCCTGTCTAACCATTCTAGTGATTTGCCTTGGATTGCTCTGCTGTTGCTGCTGGGGACTGTCCTGCCTGTGGTGAGTGCTGCCTTCTTCATCTTACTAACTTTCTCTGCTCTGGGATATTCCCTATCATTCTGGCTCAATGCCGGGATAACTACTGGCTGAGTTCGGTCTGATAGAGGAGTATCCCACAAGCATTACAATATATATATATATATATATATATATACATATATATATATATATATATATATATATATATATATATATATATATAATTATAATACATAGCCGGTAGCCCAGCACTCCTTCCACACAGGTGTAATTACCGCCTGGGTGCTATCCTCATATAAATATGTAGAAATGTATTTATGTAGGAGGGCACTCACAGGACTTGTATTGAAGTAAAGAACAGTGCAATTTTATTTTCAAATTTGTTTCACATTAATTTTAAATGTCGACGTTTCGACCCATTCATGGGCCTTCTTCAAGACAATTATGATCTGAAAAAAATACAAAATATACAAATGGAATCTAGGAGGACAATCCAACATACAGTACACAATACAAAACACATAATAAAAGTTGATTACAACAGTGACAACCCTTCACCACAGAAAAGAGGCATGCTAGCTCACACCTGAGCTAATCATATTAAAAACCAAGGAAAGAAGAAAAGGTCAAATCTCTCTCACACTGTAGCCCCAATCACAGCTACTATTAACCACATGAGATACAACTCTCACTATAAACAATAGTTCATAAGTACTAGCTGTATAGATGATCCCACAGCTACTCATGCTAGACCAGTACCAGCTAAAAAAATATTACCAACTCAACCAGTCATAAAACATGTGAAATCACATATGTGTGCATAACCATATACCCAAACATTACATGATCACCATCATAGGGTAAAATCTCCTGCATCACACCCCCCATGTGTAAGAAAATAGAACGTGCTCATGTCCTACAAAGGGTCTACACCATTCATAGAATCTCAAAAATACAGACACTTCATAAGGCATGTAAGCCACCCTTATAATCTCAGAACACATATGAAGAGAGCAGAATGTGTTCAATCACCCTACCATAAAGACCTTCACTAAGGTTTGTTCAAGAAAAATTAATGATGATCTATGTAAAGTGGATAAGCATAGAACCAACCTTAATAACCAAGAATGGGAGGCTCTCCAGTGGTTAAAGAAAGATGATTCTATCATCATTAGGCCGGCTGACAAGGGAGGTGCTATAGTTGTAATGGACTTTCAGTATTACAGGATAGAACTACTACAGCAACTTGAAGATGGGAGTACCTATAAACAACTATCACAGAACCCAACGTCTATGTTCAAAAAGAAATTAGATAATAGTCTCACCTATGCCCTGAATGGTGGCCATATTGAACAATCCTTATTTGACTTCCTTATGCCTGAACATCCAAGGCATCCCATCATTTACACCATTCCCAAGATCCATAAGGATCAGGCAAATCCACCAGGCCGCCCGATCGTTTCTGCAGTTGGATCCCTTTTTCAGAATTTGGTGAAATATATTGATTTTCACTTACAGGAAGTTGTGAGGGCTACTGAGGCTTTCCTACTGGACTCTATAGAGCTCATCAATCTTCTTCAGGATAGGCTGTTTCCTAAACACTGCCTATTAGTAACGCTTGATGTTAATAGCCTCTACACCATTATCCCGCATAATATGGGTGTAGAGGCAGTGAGACAAGCATTGAGCAATTCTAATGCTTATATGGGTCCCCCCATTGATGTGCTCTTGGATTGGCTGATGATGTGTATAACCCATAATTGCTTCAGATTTGAGGACACTTTCTACCTCAAGCTGATTGGTACGGCCATTGGTTCGAGTTTGGCCCCCTCATATGCCAACCTGTTCATGGCGTGGTTTGAGAACAAGTACGTATTTATTTCTAGAAATCCCAATGTCCTCCTATACCAAGGGTACATTAATGACCTCTTTGTGGTACTGTTGAAGAACTTGGAGATTGGATTGACAGCCTGAACACTTCAGAGACAGCAGTCAAGTTTAAGAGTGACATGAGCCCTGAAAAAATACACTTTTCTTCTTTTCTTAGTTTTTAATATGATTAGCTCAGGTGTGAGCTAGCATGCCTCTTTTCTGTGGTGAAGGGTTGTCACTGTTGTAATCATCTTTTATTATGTGTTTTGTATTTTGTATGTTGTATTGTCCACCTAGATTCCATTTTTATATTTTGTATTTTTTTCAGATCATAATTGTCTTGGGTTGAAACGTCAACATTTAAAATTAATGTGAAACAAATTTGGAAATAAAATTGCACTGTTCTTTACTTCAATACAAGACCCGTGAGTGCCCTCCAACATTTATATACATATATATATATATATATATATATATATATATATATAAAAATATATATATATATATATATATATATATATATAAAACTATTTATTTAAAAAAATTAATTGTTCCTGTTTGTGAAGAACATTGAAATTATTACTATTGAATTATTATTTAGACACACATATCTATCTATCTATCTATCTATCTATCTATCTATCTATCTATCTATCTATCTAATAGCACTTTGCAGTCAAATACATGGCCATATACCATATACCTTTGAACCCTTATAAATATTTTTTTATTAACCCTTTAGCACAATGTGATGTATATATACGTCGAGCAGTTCTTGGCTTATTGTGTTGCACAATGTATATATACGTCAGAGCTGCAGGAAACTCCAGCCGAGAGTTACTGAGTTTCCGGTAATTTGTGCTTCTCTGTTCTTCTCTGAAAGTCCCGGTAGTGAAGGGATACATATTTACATAAACAATTGTTATCAGATAGTGTTGATATGATTGTGTAACAGTATATTTTAATGTATTTATGTTGTGTTTGGTGCAACTTTTATATTAGCTCTAGTTTTTTAGTCATGCTAACCCAAGGCATGTTAAATCTGATTGCACTAGAGCAAATGCATTTACTTTTAATTTGTAATACACGCACAAATGAATGTGCCTGCAAAATTTCAGTATCGCATGCTAATGTTAGTGCACCACTTGTAATCCAGCCCTTTGCTATTACAAATTATTTTTTCTTCTGTTTTGCAATAAATTAGCATCCCATTTGAGTTTTAATACATTTTGACTGCATTGACATGATGTTTGCTACAGTAGTTTTGTTAGGAAAAGTTAATTTGTCTTGCAGAAATGTTTTATCTGATAATTTCTGATGAAGTCAAGGACAGATATGTGGTAGTGTGAGATTTGGTAAAAATGCAGAATGTGAACTCTTTATTCTATCTATCTATCTATCTATCTATCTATCTATCTATCTATCTATCTATCTATCTATCTATCTATCTATCTATCGTCTGTCATTTTACATAAGGTAAAATACCAGTAAGTAGGAGGAGAAATTTGTCTGTCACACACAGGTTGAATGTCCCCACCTCACAATGTATAACCTTCACTGGGAAGACTGAAGCTAGTTGGATGTGAAACTGTCTGCATTGTGCTGCTGTGGCTGGCTGGCTCAGACAGTGTCTCACACACAGGCACATTCTATCCTTGGCACACAGCACATGCATCAATTTAAAACTAGCCTACTTTTTTCTGTATAAAACACATAAATCCAAGAAAAAGATTTCGTTAATATGAATTCAATACTGAAAAGGTGCCATCTCCTACATCCTAGGAGACTTTAGCTGGACAATTGTACCCATGGGTCTCTTCTAAATAAATCCTAGGCAATTTCCCTCTTCTATATGAGTCTGTGTTTAGCCAGTTAAAGGGATGTTATATGTAAATAATACAATGTTCTAGTTTATTAGACTAGTTTATTATTAGACATCGTGCTGTAAAAAAATGTTCTTGAGAACATTGGGTTAAAGGGACATTGTACTCTAAAGTTTTCTCCCCTTTAATGTGGTCCCAGCAGTCTGTTTTTTTTCTTCAAACAAGCTTTATTAAAGGCAATATAATTACATGACAGAAACAAAGTTCCATATAATTTCGTACATTTAGAAAAAATACGTATCCCAGTGAGTTATGGCGAAAGTTACAAATGTTAGATAATGTCCGTTTCGGGCGAAAAAGCCCACGGAGGACCCAGCCGGAGGCTGGCCTGGATCCACCTCATGCCATTAAACATTGTATGCCTTTTGTCCTTGGGAACGTTCATGTGGATCTCTGAGAATTGCAGCTTGATTTTTCAACAACATTTTTCAATAAACAAACATAAAAACCATGCATAAATATGTAGATAAAGTTAGATACTCATCTGAGGTGTTTCATGTAAACCGGTTAGAAGAGAGAGGGATAGACTTGTATCAGAGAGAGAGGAAGTAGAGTAGGGGAGTATGGGAGGGGGGGGGGGGAAGGGGGGGAGAGGAAGGGAATTTCCCCCCCCCCCTCCGTTTCAAGGGAATCTGGGATTATATGAAGAGATCGATGACCACATCAACTATTTTAATTCCAAATGGACATCATCATGTCATAAGTGGCTGTCTGATTGCTCAAGGTGTAATGTAGCTTTTCCAGTACCAACAACTCGTCTACGGCAGATCGCCACTCAGAAATGGTTGGCACCTCCCCCGACTTCCACAGTCTGGGGATGAGCCGCTTTGCTCCAGTAAGCATAATCAAGAGAAGGGCCCGTTTCTGCCTCTCCATTTGTTCGGGAAGGTGCAGGAAGAGAATAGTTTCAGGTGCGTTTTGTACTTGTATGTGTAATTTCTCTGACATTTCCCCAATTACTGTCGCCCAATAGTTTGTTAGTTTGGGGCAAGCCCATCATATGTGTAAGAGTGTGCCTGTCTCACCACAGCCCCTCCAACAGGCCGCAGGTGCTGTTGGGAAGATACGATGTAGTCTAGATGGAGTGTAGTACCATCTAGTTAACAATTTAAGCTGGATTTCCTGGACAGTAGCTGAGACGGAGGAGCATTTAACCATGTGAAATGACTTTAGCCATTCGTCCTCCCCAATTGTATTGTTCAGATCATTGTTCCATGCTCTGGTGTATGTCGGCAGTTGTGTGTCTGGTGGTGTGAGTAACAGTTTGTATATTTTTGAGATTAATCTTTTTGGTGGGGTGAGGCTAGTACATAGTGATTCGTATGGAGTAAGTTCCCTGCAAAAGTCACTTTTGTATTTATGGTGTGATAAGAAGTGGGACAATTGGTGGTATCTCAGCCATGGTAGGAAGATGTTTCCGTAGCATTCCGACATCTCCTGTCGGGATCTAAGTTTGCCCCCAGCAAGCGCAGAGTGTATAATGCCTTGTCTCAGACTGTATGGATTGTAGTTGCGCCTGCCCAGTGCATAGTAGGGGATTTCGGGGTTTTCTAGGATTGGGATTAATGGCGAAGAATTAGTAGATATGTGCATGCTGGTGGAAATTGTTCTATCCCATTCTAGGAGAGTTTCTGTTATCAAGTGGTATCTGTGTAGATTTTTGGGGTGTTTGGCCGAGGGGATCCAGGCAAGGGAGGCAACATTATTATACTGAAGGATCTGGCCGTCTATCCTGACCCATTGTTTATGTTGCGTGTTATGTGCCCATTCGGTCACTCTCTGGAGTAGTATGGCCCTGCTGTATAGAGCTAGGTGTGGGAAGCCCAGGCTCCCCCTGTCTCTGGGGAGGTAGAGCGTCTTTTTGGGAATTCTAGGTTTCACTCCAGACCAAATGAACTGTTCTAATGTTCTCTGGAGATTGATAAGATAATCCTTAGGTAAGTGAATAGGGACAGTTTGCAATATATATAAAATTCGTGGCAGTATATTCATCTTAATGAGACTTATCTTCCCCAACCACGACAGAGATTTATTCCTCCATGAGGAGAGGTCATTAATTATTTATTTTCTTAAGTTACTATAATTATTTTTATAATAGTCAGAGGAGTTAGCCGATAGGTATATGCCTAGGTATTTCAATTTGGAAGGTGCTAATGGTACTTTGTGATTCAGTGTTAGGAATTGAGTATGTTCGGGAGGGGAGTTAACATTGAGGAGCTCAAACTTTGATAAGTTTAATTGGAAATTGGAAAGTTTTCCAAATTCCCTGAGTTCCCTGAGGAGTTCTGGGATCGATGTTTCAATACTAGACAGGGTATAAAGAACATCATCGGCTTATAACGCCTGTTTGTGCTCTGCGTCGCTAATGCAGACTCCCTTGATATTGGGATTAAGACGAACCTTTTGTGCCAAAGCTTCTATTGAGAGGGCGAAAAGTAAAGGGGACAATGGGCAGCCTTGCCTTGTGCTGTTAGATATTGAAAAGGTATTAGACAATGTTCCATTAATTCTAATCCGCGCATTTGGGGATGAATAGAGCGCGAAGGCTAAGTTGAGGAAGGATTCCCCAAAATTCATGACCCTCATGACCTGACGCAGAAAAAGCCAATCAACCCGGTCGAAGGCCTTCTCCGCGTCAGTCAAAAAGAGTGCCATAGGCACTCCTTCAACTTGTGCGAAGTTTAGTATCTGAATCACTTTGGTAGTGTTGTCCCGTGCCTCCCTACCCGGCACGAAGCCCACTTGGTCAGAATGGACAAGGTTCGCAAGATGTCTGTTAAGGCGATTTGCTAAAACTTTGGCCAGGATCTTGATGTCTAGGTTCAGTAGGGAGATGGGTCTAAAGTTTGCTGGGGAGTTAGGGGGCTTGCCCGGTTTGGGTAGCACAGTGATGTGCGCTTCAAGCATTGTATTAGATAATGTTGGTTGTTCTATTAAGTTATTGAAGAGTTGGAGCATCAGTGGCCCCAGAGTCTCCTTATATGTTTTATAATATTTTAAGGAAAAGCCACCTGGGCCTGGGCTTTTACCGCTGGGGAAGTCCTTAATGGCCCACAAGAGCTCATCTAAGGTGATGTGTGAATCTAAACTGTCTCTCTGTTCGGGGGTCAGTCGGGGCAGATTCAGCGTTTCTAAATATTGGTCTATCAGTTGTTTCCTGGTGTGAGTGTCTTCAGGGGTGCTTGATGCGTCTGGGGACTGGCTGATGTTGTACAGTGACTGGTAGTAGGAGTGAAAGGAATTGGCTATTTGTTTGCTACCTTTTACTACAGCGTCGTCTGGGCACTGCAGGAGGTGGATATGTGTTTTTAGCTGTCGTCTGCGTACGGCTCTAGCAAGCAGTTTACCAGGTTTGTTGCCGCCTTCATAGTATTGTTGCTTTGTGTTAAGGGTTTTACGATGGTATGCCTCAAGGAGGAGTGCCCTAAGGGCCTTTCTGGCGGTGTCTAATGCGTTTTTAGTGTCCATGTCTAGTGGGTTTCCCTTGTGTTTTTCTTCTAATTGTGTTATGGTATGTAATAGATGGTTATGTTTTAATCTGTTTTGTTTGTTAATACGCGCTTTGTGTTTGAGAAATTCCCCTCTTATTACGCATTTATGCGCTTCCCATACATTTGTGAGTGAAGTTTGTAGAGGGTCATTATGTGCTAGGTAGTCTGCGAGTGATTTTTGGATTTCTACTTTAATAATAGGGTCATTTAGGAGGAAGTCATCAAGTTTCCATATATATGTCGTGGGAGGGAGGTCAGGCCATAGAACTGAGCATGTAACCGGGGCATGATCTGACCAGGTTATAGGTCCAATGGTGCAGTCGGTGACCATGTCCAGTCCATTCGAATCTGTGTAGAAATAATCTATGCGGGAGTATTTGTTGTGGGGAGAAATATGTGTAGTCTTTAAGTGCAGGGTGCAGCGTGCATCATATATCATGAAGTTGGAGGTTTGTAATTGTGTTTTTGACTGACTTAATTATTTTAGGTGGGGTACTGGCCGTGCCGTTTGATGTGTCTAGCTGGACGTCCATTGGTAAGTTAAAGTCACCAGAAAGGAATATTGGGCCCCTCGCAAGGTCAAGGAGAAGCCTGGAGATTTTAGATATGAATGTATGTTGTTCGTTATTTGGGCTGTATAGCGTAGCTAGTGTTATTGGGTGTTCGTAGAGGTGACCCGTGACAATCAAGTATCTGCCATCCGGGTCCTTCTCAGTATGTGAAATCTTTAAAGGTACTGAGTGGTGTATTAGAATGCCCACTCCGCCTTTTTTAGATTGCCCTGAGGCAAAAAGTGCTGTGGGGTATTGGGAATTGGACCATTTTGGTTCTCTTCCTTTGCGGAAGTGGGTTTCCTGAAAGAACAGCACATGGCTGTGTAAATTTTTTAGTGCCTGAAAAGCTATGGATCTTTTACCTGGATCATTCAGTCCTTTGGCGTTAATGGTAGTCATCGTCAGGCCATGTGAGCCAAACCTACTCGGTTGGCGGTTCATTCTAGAGAGGGGGGGGGAATTAAAGGAGAGGGAGGCGTTGGAGAAAAGGGAAGAGGGGGAAGAAATTGGAGTGAGAGGCTACAGAAATGGAATTTAAGAGAAGTAGGAGGGTTAAAAAGAGTAATGAAAAGAAAAGGATAGATAGGTATTACCCGGTTTACTATCTTATCCAAGTAGTATTCACTGAGTGTAACAAGAATATACTTCAATATACAATTATATTACAATTAGAACAATACAAAGATAATGTGTGAAAAGGTTTTAATCGAGGTAGTAACCTCAAGCTTGTACGGAAAATAGAGATGTGTTTTGAACTCCTAATGTTGATATTAAAAATAAAGCATGGAGTGTTAAAATCTGACCAGGGTGATTTGTGTGGCAGGGATATAGGGCTTAGGAGTAGGTGGAGTGGAAAGGCGAGGGAAGGGGTGAGGGTAAGAGGGGTGGGGTCAATGTGGGGTATGTAGGTAGGAGAAGATATGATTTTGGGGAGGGCGGGGAAGGGGTGTGAAAGTTGGAAGAGGGAGCGGGAAGGGGCGGCTAGAGATGAGGGGGAAGAGGGATAAGGGGAGAAGAGTGTAATTGGGGGTAGGAGGGTAGAGGAGTAGAAGTGAGTATGGATGGAGAGGGGAAGGGGGGAGGGGATTGGGGAGGGGGAAGGGCTATTGGCGAGAGGGGGAAGGGAGGAAGAGTGGTGTAGGGAAGTGAAAAGGGGGGTAAGGGAGATGGAGGGGGATGGGAGTGAGGGGAGGGGAGGGAGAGGTGAGGGGGGAGGTGGAGGGGAAAGGGGTGGGAGGAGAGAGGGAGGGGGAAGTTTACTGAAGGTAAAAGGGAATGTGGGCTTGTATTAGGTGTTGGATAGGTGGAGTGTGGGTTCTCAGACCCCTCTCTGAAAAGGAGAGAGAAGAACCCCGCAGGTGTGGTTATTTTGCAGTGTACCTGTGGGAGATACCTGCAACAAAATATTGAAGAAGGATTTCAAATTAACCAAACATAAATAACATTTCAAGACAGAAAGATTATGCAATGTTGAGAAGACAGGATAACTGATTTAAATATAATAACTGAGTAAACTTATCAAACCAGCAAATTAAGTCAGCAGGGTTCTGCATAGGTGAAGATAACACTTTGGACTAAGAGTTGTGGGGGGGGGCACATTTTTGGGTCTCTCCCAAGGGGATCCCGCATTATCATTGTGCCAAGGGGTGGTCGGCTTTTATGGCAGAGTGCCCAAGTGGAGGCCAGTGCATTTGCGTTGGCAAGCAGCCGATAGTCCACAGAAAAGTTCTCGGGCGCAGTTCAACAAAAAAAAAAGGATACAGTGGAGACCTTTCCCAGCTGAGGGTCTTGATGTCTTCAATGGCGAGTTGGTCTCCAATGTCAAATATTTGTTCGTGAATTTGAGGGAACATTGTCAGGAGCTGTGTTCCGGCAGGAGTGATCTTCATCAATTGAAAGTCCTGAGTAGAAGGCCCGTTCATCTGAGCCTGGGTGATAGACTGCAGATTTGTTCTGATGTGTGGCCACTATTGATACGGGGAAGCCCCAGCAGTACTGGATCTTATGCGCTCTTAGTTTGGCCGTAATGTGGCCCAGTTCCCTTCTTTTCTGGAGGGTAGTAGGTGATAAGTCAGAGAATATTTGTATCTCTTCTCCTGCGTGATGTACTGGGTGTTTAAGACGTGCGTGTCTGAGGATCTCTTCCTTGTCTTTGTAGTTTAAAAATCGAAAGATGATGTCTCGGGGGGGGGGCCTTAGGTGGAGGTTTTGCTCTAAGCGCTCTATGTGCGCGTTCCAGAATTATATCTGGAGAGGAGTGAGAGTCCTTCAGGGTACGGAACAGGCTTTGTAAATATCCGTCTATGGCTGGGGGATGAACGGATTCTGGTACTCCTCTGAAGCATAAATTGTTTCTTCGGCCCCTATTATCTAGATCTTCGATTTTGTCAGTTAGCTGTTGTATTATTTCTGAGTGGTTTTGAACCTCTGTTATGATTGCTTTTTCTGAAGCTGAATGCTCTAGTTGTTTAGCTTCTACCTGCGAGACTCTTGTGTCTAGGGCTGAGATATCTCTCCTGAGTTCGTTAAATAGGTTGCGCATTTCTTGGACTGCTTCCCTAATGTCTTCCTTAGAAGAGAGATGTTTTAGATCTTCTTTTGTAATTAACTGTTGAGCTTGTGTATCTGCGCCTTTTTGATGTGTGTTATCAGCCTGTGGGTTGATTTCCATGTTGTCCGGTATCGCTGGGGGGGGTAGGGTCTATCTGCTTCAGGTATTTGTTAAACGTGCCTGCAGGGATATTTTTTTCTGCTTTTTGCTGCCTTTTGCAAGGCATCCCTTAGTGGGTAAAAAAGTCAGTGAATGTGGCCTTGTAGTGGTTCATCACTTCTCAGGTGTAACTTTATGTGAGTATCAGTGAGGTGGGTAGGAGTGGCAGCTCCAGGGTGGTTTTGTGTTTAAGGTAGATAGGTATTTATAAGGCACGAAGCTGCAATATATCAGATGTTATGTCCTGCAGCAAAGTGGCCAATTCAGTCCCAATTTGGATGTGTTTGGAACGTGTCCGTTATATAGTTACATATCCTTGTAAGTTCCTAAATGTGGAATCATCACCCCCCACAGACCTCTGTGTTTGTTTTGCAGAGGTTGCAATAAAGAGTGGATATAGTCCGTTAAGCAGATTAGAAATCTGAAAGGGCTGCCCGATATAACTCTAGAGACTGAGCGTGTTGTTGATTCTTATGAAGTTACGGCCTTTCTGCCCCCTTTCCTCAAGTCACAGCCCTGAGTATCGCCCTTTCCCTGTTCAGATTAGACTGCGGTGCTTGGTGTCTTTATTATATTCGATTCTCTATTGCCCCTGATCTCTGTGTGTTTCTGAGGGGGCCCGGACACCTAAAACTTCTTTAGGTAAGGTCGCACTGAATTATAGCGACCCGGCGTGCGTTTTTGTATTGCACATGAGCGGAGTAGTGTGTGGCGCACTTAGGCCTAACTGCTTGTACTGTGTTACGGGAGCCCGTGTGGGCAGTTGGCTTACCCTGCTTGTTGTCAGTAACTCCTCGGGCTCCCGGTTGGGTCTAGTAGCCACTGATGAGCGGTTCCTTGCTTCTGTGTGGCAGCGGGTTAGGAGGGTTTGGAAAAGGCTGCCGCTTTGTGAATACAAGTTCTTCGTCTCTGTGTTAGTAACGGGTATGGCGCTACAACCGCTTCTGCCTATGTGTCCTGGTTAGGGCTCTTGCGGTTTTTATCCAGGCTTGGCAAGGTGAGGTGGGATGCTTCAGTGCTCCATTAAATAAATAAGATTAAATAAAAAGAAAAAGGAGTATTATTGTGACTTTTAAATATAACGTACAGCTTGAGGGTTGAAGAGCTCTACTGAAACACAGCCATCTGCCTGCGTGGCTTGGCTCCGCCCCCCAGCAGTCTGTTTTACCTGCTGGTGCACACTTAATTATTTGCATATAGCTCCTTTACCTTCATTTTGTTATTTGAAATCAGCATGGTTTTATGAGAAATAGATCATGTCAAACTAATCTAATTAGATTCTACGAGGAAGTAAAAATATTAATAAAGGGCAATCAGTTAATGTGATATACTTAGATTTTGCAAAGGTGTTTGATACAGTTCCACATGAGAAATTAATGTACTGGGAATAGCTGGAAATGTTAGCTCATGGATAAATAACTGGATAAAAGACAGGGAGCAATAAGTAGTAGTAAACAGATCAGTCAGATTGGAGAAAGGTAATAATGGGAGTCCCCCAGGGATCAGTACTGGGCCCTGTTCTTTTTAATATTTTTATAAATGACTTGAAGCAAGGATTAAATAGCAACATCTCTATTTTTACAGATGATATTAAGTTGTGTAAGGTCATTAGGTCAGTGCAGAATGAACTTGCTTTACAAGGGGATCTGCAAAAATTAGAAGAATGCACAGGTAAATGGAAAAGGAGATTTAATACAGGAAAATGCGAGATTCTACATTTGGAAGTAAAAATAAGCAGGCAATGTATTATTTAAATGAGACTAGACTTAGCCAAACAGAGGAGGAACGGGATTTGTAATAATAGATAATAAGCTAAAGATGGGTGCACAATTCAGGGCAGGGGCTTCTAAGGCTAATAAGATACTAGAATGTATTAAAAGAAGCATTGATGCAAGAGTGAAAAAGCATAATTCTGTCCCTATATAAATCACTGGTAAGACCTCACCTTGAGTATGGAGTGCAGTTCTGGGGACCATTGTCAAAAAAAGACATTGCAGACTTAGAAAACGTTCAAAGGGCCAGACAGCTAATAAGAGTAATGGAGAATTTAAGCTATGAGGAGAGGTTAGCCAAACTGGGTCTGTTTTATCTAGAAAAAAGGTGCTTGAGAGGTAACATGATAACTTTATATAAATATAATAAAGGCCAATATACAGAGATGGCAGAAGCTCTGTTTATTCCAAGAACATTGTTTGTGACAAGAGGTCACAATTTAAGATTGGATGAAAGGAGATTTAATCTCCTGCAACTGAAACTTTTTTCACTGTAAGAGCAATTCAAATTGTTGAACTCATTACCTAAGTAGGTAGGGAATGCAAATACCTTAGATACATTTAAAATTATTTGGATACATTTCAGGCTAGAAACAAGGATATGTCTCACGTTCAGCTGCTGGGAAGCTCTGCAGTCCTCTCTGTGCTTGATTGACAGGTGTCTGAGCCACCCCTTCCTGATGATGTCATAACCCAGCTTTTTATTCTTGGCTTCCTGTTTCTCCAGTGCCAGTTTGTTTGTTAACTTTGTGGCTTCTGACTGATAGGATTTCACTGAGGAATCTCTCTAACTGCTGCTTTTCTGTTGCCAATCTCTTCAAGGATTTACTATGCTGGATTAACCTTCAACCTCCTGATTACCTGTCTCCAAACAATGCAAGTACTGTTTGTTTTGTGAAACTTTCAAACTTCCTGTTTACCTGCTGCACACCCTGCATATTCAGACTGTGTACTGTCAAACTATTCAAATACTGTTATTTCTGTGAAACCTTCAATCTGCATGTTTACCTGTTTCCAAACTCTGCAAATACAATTATTCAGTGTAAACCGTCAAACTGCTTGATATCCTGTTGCCAATCTCAACAAGTACTGATTAATCTGTGTTACCCTTCAAACTACCATCTTACCTGTTGCTATCTCTGCAAGTTCTGACAACACAGTGTTAACCTTCAAACTACCTGATTACATGTTGTTAATTCTGCAAGTTCTGACTACAGTGTTTACCCTCAAACTGCCTGATTACCTGTTGCATACTCTGCAAAGACTGTCTACTCAGTGTTAACCCTCAAACTGCCTGATTACCTGTTGCATACTCTGCAAAGACTGTCTACACAGTGTTAACCTTCAGACTGCCTGATAACAAATGACCTACTCCTGCATTATTTTTTTTTTTTTTAAACATTTATTTATTTCCAAGCACAAAGTACAAATCAACAAGTACATTTTTATCACATAAGTAAGTTTCTTTGTTTAACAAAAAAAAGAGAAGAAATAAATACAATCAATAATTAATTCACTCTTGACTTCAGAAATTCCACAAAGTCATATTTTAAAGAAGTTATTACCACATACTTTCCACTATCTTACTCTTTATGATTGTATACTTGTGCTATTTCCTGGTTACCTAAGATAACATAGCAAAACATAACCATACAACACAAACCAAAATAAAACAAAAAATAAACAAAACCAAGCAAAAAAAAAAAAAAAAAAAAAAGAAAGGAAAAAAAGAGGAAAAAGAAGCAGAAAGATAAGAAAAGAGATCCCCCCTGCCTCCATCTCCACATCTCCGTCTTAGTAAGGGAATGTGACATTAATACCAGGAGTAGGGAAATAGATTATTCAAGATCAGAGTTCCAAAAAAGTCTGATTTATGAAAACATTTGGTTAGTGTATATTGCAGATTATTAGACTGTTGTAATATTAGAGTGAGCCATTTGTCAAAAAAGCTTTTTATCTGATTCTCTGACAGGGAATTGACATTTAGTTGTTCAAACATGATTTGCGAGAACACAACTTGTTTAAATAGACCAAACGGAGGGGTAATCCTCTTCTTCCAATACTTGAGGATTAGGTTCCGTCCTAGGAGAATCAGGGTGTTGATAGATTTATGGGATGTAATATTGGTCTCACTAGATAGAAAAAAAACCTGGTAAATATCCAATGTCACATTTACATGTAAGACTTTAGAGGCCCAGTAGGACACTTTAGACCAAAACTGCCTAATTTTAGGACAGAGCCAAAAACAATGGAGGAGATCAGCCTCCTTTTTTTTACACTTAAAACAGTTAGTGGATTTGTCACCAGCCCACTTGGCTAGCGTTCTCGGTGTAATGTATGAATTATTAATTAGTTTAATATGGGATTCTTTCCAGGAGGTGGGGATTCTTGCCTCTCTTACTTGTTTAATACTAAATTTAATTTTTTCTACTGTTATTTCTTGGAAGTGGGATCTCCAGTAGCCGGTTAAAGTTTCCAACCCCAATTGTCCTTGCTTCGACATTAAGATATTATAAATTAGCGAGATTGTATGAATACCATTCTTATGTAGAATGATATAGTCTTCAAGCTTACCAAATTTTTTATAGTCTTGTCTAATATTTTGTATTCCATTTATATAATGTCTAAGTTGCAGATATGCATAAAAGTTTTGATTTGATAGATTATATTCTTGGAGGATAGATTCAAATGTTCTAACTGAATATTCATTGTCAAGAACTTGGGAAACGTAAATTAGCCCCTTTTCCTCCCACCTTGTAAAAATTTCTGATGTTAAGCCTAGCGGGAAAAGGCTATTGCCTCTAATAGGGAGGTATGCTGATATACGGTAGTCTATATTTAACACCGTACATAATTTCTGCCAGGCTGAGACCACATTACTAATTACCGTTAACTTTTTAATGTGTTTTGGTAGTTGTGCCATTGGGCAGTGGATCGTAGCCTTAAGAGAGAGAGGGGCAACCATCTGTCTTTCAATTAAAGGATTTGTAAAATAATTAGTATCTGTGATCCAGTCACAGGCAAAACGTGCCAGGATAGCTATATTATACCATTTTATATCAGGAAGCGCAAATCCTCCATATTCTGGGAGCTGGTATAGTTTGGTTCTGGATAGATAGTGCCTTTTTTTATTCCAGACAAAAGATGAACAATTCTTATCGAAAAGCCTTAGATCTTTGTTAGAAATAAAGACAGGGAGATTTTGAAGAAGATATACTAATTGTGGGAAAAGAATAGACTTAATTAACATGACTCTAGCCGAGAGAGAGATAGGGAACAAAACCCATCTGTCTAATTTCTCAGCAGCGTTTGCAAAGAAAACAGAGAAATTGTTATCATACCAGAGATTAGGATTTCTATGGAGATTTATTCCTAAGTATTTAATGCTTTATGTGACCTGTAGGGGGTGTTCCCTACAACTTTATTCTGATGTATCCAGAGAATTTCAGACTTGCTCAAATTTAGTTTGTAACCCGAAAAAGAGCTGAATTGCTTGAAAATATTTAGAACAAGAGGGATACTGATTTTAGTGTTCTGTAAAAACAGCAACAAGGCATCAGCATAAAGTGATAGGACCAATTGTTGATCTCCAATTTTTATACCTGATATGGTGTCTCTCAGGAGGATTGCAAGGGGTTCTATAGCAAGGTTAAATAAAAGGGGAGACAGTGGACATCCCTGTCTCGTTCCTTTATGGATATGGAACCTAGGTGTTGGAGCCCCATTAACTAGGACGTATGAAGTAGGTGAATTATAGATAGACCTTATTAATGAGAAAAAATTCCCTTTAAACCCAAATTTATCAAGGGCGGTATATAAGTGATCCCATGTGACTGAGTCGAAAGCCTTCTCGGCGTCGGCGGTTAGTAACGCAAAGTCTTGTTTTGCGTTTTGCGCATTATCCTGCAAGTTATACCAATAGTATTCTAATACAGTAGTGACACTGCGTATATTTCTGATAGAAGATCTCCCAGGCATGAAGCCTGATTGATCCTCATGTATATTTTGCTCTATGCCAGATTTAAGTCTTTTTGCCATTATAGAGGTAAGTAGTTTATAATCTACATTTAGAAGTGATATAGGCCTGTAAGAGGATGGATCAAGAGGATCTTTACCTTTCTTTAATATTAAAGTAACCGCCGACGCTGAGAAATGCTCCGACATAGGCTTCCCAGCTATAAAATATTCATTAAATAATCTAACCAGAGTAGGAAGTATATCACATCGAGTAATCTTATAGAATTCTGATGTTAACTGATCAGGGCCGGGAGCTTTATTTGACTTAGCATGAAGTATTGCCTCATCTACTTCTTCCAAGGTAATAGGACTATTTAAGACTTCTAAAAAAGCTGAGGAGATTTTGGGAATTACAATTGAATTCCAGAAAATATCTTTGTTTTCAAGGTTAATCTCATTCGCCGCATATATGTTTTTAAAATATTTGAAGAAACTCTCTCTAATCTCTAGTGGATCTGAACATCTATCTTGGCCGACCCTAATAGCTTCAATTATATTATTCTTTTTCCTGGCCTTATTTAGTCTAGCCAGAAATTTGGCTGACCTGCCAAATTGCCCACTATACTTAGCATTAGTTTTAATATCTTCCTTTATCATTTTCTCTTTAAAGAAGAGATCATATTCCTGTTTGGCCTTCTGATATTTATCCCAAAGAGATTTAGAGGTATTACTAATATAATTTTTATAGGAGTTGCTGAGCTGGTTAGCCAGCTGCATCTCACGGGCCTTAAATTGCTTCTTCTTTTTAATCATATAAGCTTTAATTTCACCCTTAAGGTAAGCCTTGGCGGCTTCCCAGTAGATCTCTGTTTTATCTAGATATTCTCTATTGAAGGATTGATACTCCCGCCATTTCTGGCCTAGCCAATCAGCAAACTTTTTATCCTGGGATAGATAGTTGGGGAAGAAGAAGTTATTTGCAAAGTTAGTAGCAGTGTTTTTGATTGCTATGCTCAGAGAAATCACAGCGTGATCTGAAATTATTATATCAGAAATATGTGTATCAATATCCATCGTTAACATGACACTAGAAATTAAGAAGAAGTCTATTCTGGAGAGCGCTCTATAAGACTTAGACTCACAAGAAAATAGTTGAGCGTCCGGGTGTTTAATACGCCAGATATCATGGACCTTTAAATTATTACAAATCTGCCGAAATATTTTGGCCTTAGCAATGGAGAATTTAGAGTTATTTGGAGTACGTCTATCTAGGAATGAGGTTGGGATAAGATTGAAGTCTCCTACCAAGATCAAGTTTTGTCCAATATATTGGGATAGCATCATAGTGAGTTGATTCCAGAATGATACATCTACCTGATTTGGTGCATATATATTACAGAAAATATATTTAGTGTTCCCTATCTCAATCTCGACCAGTAGCCATCTGTCCTCTTTATCATAAATATGCTTCAAAATTCTATATGATAGACATTTGTTAAACAAGATGGCTACCCCTCTCTTCTTCCTATTACAGGGGGAGGCAATCACATGACCCACCAATTTTGATTTAAGTTTATTTGCTTCAGCAGCCTTAAGATGAGTTTCTTGGAGGAAGGCAAGATCCGGTTTATGTTTACCCAATTGCTTAATAATTAACTTCCTTTTAATAGGGGAATTTATTCCACCTATGTTCCACGAGACACACTTAAGCATTTGTTCTACTCTTCATATCTAAATCAGGTGTGGAGGTGGAGGCCGAAAGGGGGGAAAGAGAGAGAGAAAAAAAAAATGAAAAAGAAAAAGAGAGAGAAGAAAACAAGAAAGCATGAAGAAGAAAAAACCAAAAGTAAGAAAATTTTAAAAACAAGGCTTTATGTAGCAAATAGCTATATCTCACGATATCCACAAATGTATTTACAGTTTTAATTCGTTCCCTCATCTATACATTGATTTTCAGATCTATACAAAATTGTCTAGCTTCTTGTTCGGTTAGCAGAGTATGGGTGGTTTCCTTGTCTTCTATTATTATTTTGGCTGGATAGATTAATCTTGCTTTGTGCCCTGCATTGATTAGCCTGGTGCAGAAAGGTGACATAATTTTCCTTCTTTGGGAAGTTTCACTGGAGTAATCTTGAAAAATTAAGATTTTAGCTTCTCCTATCTGCACCAGGTCAATTTTACGGTAGGATCTTAAAAGTGTCATTTTATCTTGATAATTTTGGAATTTGATCATGACTGCTCTAGGCTTAGTTAACCCGTTCAGTAGCTTCCTTTGGGGACCAACTCTGTGTGCTCTTTCAATCAACAGAGGAGTATTCTGTTGTTGCACCCCTAATATTTGCGGAAGAGATGTAGAAGCAAAATGTAAAAGGTCAACAAATTCACTAGATTCTGGTAAACCTACAATTTTTAAATTATTGCGACGAGAACGATCCTCGAGATCTGTTATACGTTCCTGTAAATTTTTGATATATTTATTGTGATCTGATAATTGCGTTGCTTGACTATTTATAGCATCCTCTGTTTCAGATACTCTATTTTCAACCTCATTAAGCCTATCTGAAAATTGTCTCACCTCCGCAGTTAAATTAGCCATCTGGGATTGTAGCAGCTCAAACTGAGGTAAAAATATTCCTGACAGCTGGTTAACCAGCTGTTGAGTATCATTTTTAAGGGGTGTAGGCTCTTTAACTGTTTCTAGTTGAATATCAGAGACGCGTGTTTTCCTGTCTTTATTTTTAACTGGCATAATGGGCGAATTTATTTTAGACGTAACAAATTTGTCCATATATATCACCCGCTTCCTCCCTTGGTGAAAAATTCTATTAAGTGAGAAATATTGTATAGAGTGCGAATAGAGAAAGTGACGAGCTCAGTAGCGTGAAAGGAAAGTGAAAAGAGGAAAGAGAGAGAAAAAAAAAAAAAAAAAAAATTCGGGGCAAATAATGCCTATCTATACAAATAGTGTGTGTATGTGCATACAAATAAATAAGTGAACGTGGCTATATGGCAAAGCTTACAAAAAAATATAATATAAATAAAATAATCAATGCAAGTGACGTGAGGTGTTATAAGGGGGAAAAAACGAGCTGTATGTTTATAGGTTATTAACCAGGAGTTACATACGACAACTATTACTTCTGTGGCAAAATAGGAGAAAGAAACCTATATAGAAAACTTGATATCTAATATATTCCAGCACAGAAAAGAATCTTGTACCATATAGATTGTCTCTCTATTTGATTTACTCAGCACCTGAAAGATTTTGTTGCCAGGCTTCTTAAAATAATATGTCAGACACAGTAAATACAATGCTTACAGAGAATATAAATCTATATAAGTATAAGTAGCAACAAATGTAGATATATTAGTTAAGCTTCTAGAACTAATAAGTCGTTTATAGTAAGATCAAATGCTTATGATATAGCAGAGAAGAACATTTTTCCATAGTAAAGCTATAAGAACAATCTAGGCCCTGATACACAGCTAAGCAATAAATCTTTTCATGAAATTATATTCGTCTGACTTTTTAACTTTTTGGTGCATTTACTATATTAAACTTGTAGGTTAAAGTAACATCTTTGTAGGTTAAAGTAACATATTTGTAACCTCAGGAAGACTAAATATATAGACCAAAACAGACTTGAATATTGTCCGTAATAATAGTAGGACTTGGCACTTTAAAATGTCCAGCCGTTATCAGGGCTACTTGAACCCGCATGGCGGCGGTCCAGCAGCAACAATACAGTAAAAAGTTCTCTTTACTTTAGGGAGAACGGACACAGCAAGCAGTCAAACAAACAGTCAGAATGAGGAAACCAAGGAACCAGATATACTTGCACTTTCCAAGTTAGTAATGAATACAACAGCAGTGGTCCAGCTCTGTCCAGCATGTATAGCTTACAATGATGGTCTGTAATACAGACTTGTGTAGATCCGGCCTGCCTCAGCTGTTACCCTTGCAATTGTCATAGCACCTGTCAGGAAAACACAGCAACGACCCCGGTAACTCCAACCAGCTGACGAAGCGATAAGTGGGCTAGCACCTCACCCTGCTCGGTACTCTGCCCCAGGTCTTTTACTCAGACATCTTAAATTCAGGTACCAACTTTGTCAGGGCCCCGGATCAGTGTATCAGCGTGTCCTGGGGGGTGGATTTGCTTCAGCGTGGGATCGCTACAGGCGGTGAGTTAGGATGTTTTAGGTGCGTTCGATGCACTCAACAGTGCGGTAGGAGGTTTAGAATTTGCAGAGTCCTTGTAGTATACAGGTATTTGTTTGTGCACCTGTAATGCGGCACTTTCTACCTTTATGTTGTATCCCAGGTGCCGGTGTAGTATAGATAAGGGCCGACGCCCTGTGGTTGATCAGCGGAGTCACCCCCGCGGGGTGTACTTTTCCTAATCGAGAGGCTATTTGCGGCTCTTGCGACGGAGCATACCGCTCTCACGGGTTTCCTGGCAGGGCACGAGTGGAGATTGCCCGACTCCCTAGGATGTATGTGTCACATCAGCAACGGGAGAGTAAAGCCCGGGAGGCAAAAGCTGTTCCATACGCTGACTCTCAGCACCACGCCGCAACTAGCATGCTCTGCTCCGAATCAGCTCCTCCCACCGGAAACCCAGTGCTCTTGCTAATGTATAAGATTAGCACTGCATGACAGGAAATCTACTCCTGCATTATTAACTGTTTCCTGTTTTACCCTTCTTCTGTCTGAGTATAAGTGGACTATCCCTGCTCTCCTGATACTGTGGAAGACATTTACTGAAACCAGTTCCTTATTCAGAAATCTATCTGGCTGATATCATGAATTACTTTGGCACAGGCTAACCCTGCTCCATATCGTGAGTACTTTGTTTTTTGGAGGTTGTCGTGGTGTCACGTCCTGGATTAAACTCAGAGTGCAAGGGTGTTGTTTAAGTTCGCCCTAGCATTTGGGTCTTCTTCTGGACATTTCCTAACCTGACAATATGATTGCTTGTGTTTAATGGGTCACCCTTTTTAATGTGATTAATTTAATCTCAACTGGATCTTTTTTGTAAGTATATTAGATTTGTATAGGTTGTACTCAATGGACCTTTGTGTTTTTTTCAACCTTATATGCTATGTTACTATGTTTCTATGTAAATAGCTACTTTTGCCTGATGTATCCCCACCTATACTGAAAATGTGAGTAACAAAAATGTCTATGTAGAAAATCAATGTAATTCGGAAACAATAGAACTAATTAATCTCCCAGTTAGGGGTAGGAGGGAAAGGAAGATTTTGTATCTGAAAAAGTTGGTTGTGCTCATTAGTGATGTCGCGCACCTAAAAATGTTGGTTCGCGAGCGTCGAACGCAAACTTCCACAACTGTTCGCAAACGGGCGAACCGGGCGAACTGCCATAGATTTCAATAGGCAGGCAAACTTTAAAAACCACAGGGACTCTTTCTGGCCACAATAGTGATGGAAAAGTTGTTTCAAGGGGACTAACACCTGGACTGTGGCATGCCGGAGGGGGATCCATGGCAAAACTCCCATGGAAAATTACATAGTTGATGCAGAGTCTGGTTTTAAGCCATAAAGGGCATAAATCACCTAACATTCCTAAATTGTTTGGAATAACGTGCTTTAAAACATCAGGTATGATGTTGTATCAATCAGGTAGTGTAAAGGTTACGCCCACTTCACAGTGACAGACCAAACTCCCTGTTTAACGCACCGCAAACAACCGCAAACAGTCCATTTGCACAACCACAAACTCCCCATTTGCACAAGGTTGGATACCAAGCTAGCCATGTCCCATTCCTTGTCCTCACTGATGTCATTGAAGGTCTCTTCCTCCACCCAGGCACGTACAACACCAAGGGTCCCCGAAAGGTGACAACAAGCCCCCTGGGACGCCTGCTGTGTTTGGTCTTCCACCTCCTCAAAGCCACCTTCCTCCTCTGACTCCTCTTCTTCAGACTCCTCTCTCTGTGTTGCCTCTCTCTGCATTATTATAAGGTATGTTAAGTAGTACTATTCCTATAAGTTTAATCCCTGTTACGTCCCCTATCAGGGGACGTGTATATGGCATAGATTTTAGGAATCGGGAGATGGAAAAAGATGCTTGGTCGGTCCTCCTACTTCAAATTTGGGGCACTGCGCGTGCAATCTACTGTGCCACCAGATATGAGTGGTGTGTTAAGTAGTACTATTCTTATCAGTTTAATCCCTGTTACGTCCCCTATCAGGGGATGTGTATATGGCATGGATTTTAGGAACCCGGAGATGGAAAAAAGATGCTTGGTCGGTCCTCCTACTTCAAATTTGGGGCACTGCGCTTGCAATCTACTGTGCCACCAGATATGAGTGGTGTGTTAAGTAGTACTATTCTTATCAGTTTATTCCCTGTTACGTCCCCTATCAGGGGACGTGTATATGGCATGGATTTTAGGAACCGGGAGATGGAAAAAGATGCTTGGTCAGTCCTCCTACTTCAAATTTGGGACACTGCACGTGCAATCTACTGTGCCACCAGATATGAGTGGTGTGTTAAGTAGTACGATTCTTATCAGTTTAATCCCTGTTACGTCCCCTATCAGGGGAGGTGTATATGGCATGGATTTTAGGAACCGGGAGATGGAATAAGATGCTTGGTCGGTCCTCCTACTTCAAATTTGGGGCACTGTGTGTGCAATCTACTGTGCCACCAGATAGGAGTGGTGTGTTAAGTAGTACTATTCTTATCAGTTTAATCCCTGTTACGTCCCCTATCAGGGGACGTGTATATGGCATGGATTTTAGGAGCCGGGAGATGGAAAAAGATGCTTGGTCGGTCCTCCTACTTCAAATTTGGGGCACTGCGCGTGCAATCTACTGTGCCACCAGATATGAGTGGTGTGTTAAGTAGTACTATTCTTATCAGTTTAATCCCTGTTACGTCCCCTATCAGGGGAAGTGTATATGGCATGGATTTTAGGAACCGGGAGATGGAAAAAGATGCTTGGTCGGTCCTCCTACTTCAAATTTGGGGCACTGCGCGTGCAATCAACTGTGCCACCAGATATGAGTGGTGTGTTAAGTAGTACTATTCTTATCAGTTTAATCCCTGTTACGTCCCCTATCAGGGGACGTGTATATGGCATGGATTTTAGGAACCTGGAGATGGAAAAAGATGCTTGGTCGGTCCTCCTACTTCAAATTTGGGGCACTGCGCGTGCAATCTACTGTGCCACCAGATATGAGTGGTGTGTTAAGTAGTACTATTCTTATCAGTTTAATCCCTGTTACGTCCCCTATCAGGGGACGTGTATATGGCATGGATTTTAGGAAATGGGAGATGGAAAAAGATGCTTGGTCGGTCCTCCTACTTCAAATTTGGGGCACTGCGCGTGCAATCTAATGTGCCACCAGATAGGAGTGGTGTGTTAAGTAGTACTATTCCTATCAGTTTAATCCCTGTTATGTGCCTTTTTTATTGGTTTGCTTTTTGAAGCCACAGTGCAGAGGCCAGAAAAATTAGGCATGTACACATGCCTGAAAAATTAGGTATTGTTGCAGCCGCTGCTGCAGCAGCGGCCAGAAAAATTGATGTTTGTTTCCCAGGCAGAAAGTGCCCTAAAACATTGCGGCTTGAACCCTAGTTGGTGGCGGATAAGTCACACAAGTCATCCGGCATTCAGAGATAAAATACACCAGCGTGTGGACCATTTTTAGCCCAAGGCAGCTCATCTCATCAGGCCTTTTTTAGTAGAATGTATCACCCAATGTCAGTCCCTTCTGGATCCATCCCTCATTCATCTTAATAAAGGTGAGGTAATCTAGACTTTGTTGACCTAGGTGACTTCTCTTCTCAGTGACAATACCTCCTGCTGCACTGAAGGTCCTTTCTGACAGGACACTTGAAGCGGGGCAGGCCAGAAGTTCTATCGCAAATTGGGATAGCTCAGGCCACAGGTCAAGCCTGCACACCCAGTAGTCAAGGGGTTCATCGCTCCTCAGAGTGTCGAGATCTGCAGTTAAGGCGAGGTAGTCTGCTACCTGTCGGTCAAGTCATTCTCTGATGGTGGACCCCGAAGGGCTGTGGCAATGCATAGGACTTAAAAAGCTCTGCATGTCCTCCATCAACAACACGTCTGTAAAGCGTCCTGTCCTTGCCGGCGTGGTCATGGGAGAAGGAGGATTACTTTCACCTCTTCCCCTGTTAGATTCCAGTTGTGCTGTGACATTACCCTTATACGCTGTGTAAAGCATACTTTTTAATTTCTTTGGGAACTGCTGCATCCTTTCCGACATGCGGTAATTCGGTAACATTTCAGGCACTTTATGCTTATACCGGGGGTCTAGTAGCATGGACACCCAGTACAGATCATTCTCCTTCAGCTTTTTTATACGAGGGTCCCTCAACAGGCACAACAGCATGAAAGACCCCATTTGCACAAGGTTGGATGCCAAGCTAATCATGTCCTGTTCCTCGTCCTCAGTGATCTCACTGAAGGTATCTTCTTCCCCCCAGCCATGTACAACACCACAAGTACCAGATAGGTGACAACGAGCACCCTGGGATGCCTGTTGTGGTTGATCTTCCTCCTCCTCCTCAAAGCCACATTCCTCCTCTGACTCCTCTTCCTCACAATCCTCTTTGCCGCTGGTCCAGCAAGCAATGCTGATAAGGCTGTTTCTGGTGGTGATGGTGACCACAACTCTTCCTCTTCCTCTTCACGCTCATCTACGGCCTGATCCAGCACTCTTCGCAGGGCACACTCCAAGAAGAAAACAAATGGTATGATGTCGCTGATGGTGCCTTTGGTGCAACTGACTAGGTTTGTCACCTCCTCAAAAGGACGCATGAGCCTACAGGCATTGCGCATGAGCATCCAGTAACATGGCAAAAAAATTCCCAGCTCCGCAGAGGCTGTCCTAGCACCCCGGTCATACAAATAGTCGTTAACGGCTTTTTCTTGTTGGAGCAGGTGGTCGAACATTAGGAGTGTTGAATTCCAATGTGTCGGGCTGTCGCAAATCAAGCGCCTCACTGGCATGTTGTTTCGCCACTGGATATCTGAAAGTGCGCCATGGCCATGTAGGAACGCCTGAAATGGCCACACACCTTCCTGGCCTGCTTCAGGACGTCCTGTAAGCCTGGGTACTTATGCACAAAGCATTGTACAATCAGATTACACACATGTGCCATGCATGGCACATGTGTCAACTTGCCCAAATTCAATGCCGCCAACAAATTGCTTCCATTGTCACTAACCACTTTGCCGATCTCCAGTTGGTGCGGAGTCAGCCACTGATCCACCTGTGCATTCAGGGCGGACAGGAGTGCTGGTCCGGTGTGACTCTCTGCTTTCAGGCAAGTCAACCCCAAGACGGTGTGACACTGCCGTATCCGGGATGTGGAATAGTACCTGGGGAGCTGGGGGGGTGCCGTTGATGTGGAGCAAGACGCAGCAGCAGAAGAGGACTCAGCCAAGGAGGTTATGGAAGAGGATGGAGTAGGAGGAGTAGAGGAGGTGGTAGTAGGCCTGCCTGAAAGTCATGGTGGTCTCACCAACTCCTCTGCAGAGCCATGCATTCCATGCTTGGCAGCCGTCAGCAGGTTTACCCAATGCTCAGTGTAGGTTATATACCTGCCCTGACCATTCTTTGCAGACCAGGTATCAGTGGTCAGATGGACCCTTGCCCCAACACTGTGTGCCAGACATGCCATTACTTCCTTTTGCACAATCGAGTACAGGTTGGGGATTGCCTTTTGTGCAAAGAAATTTTGGCCGGGTACCTTCCACTGAGGTGTCCCAATAGCTACAAATTTTTTGAATGCCTCAGACTCCACCAGCTTGTATGGTAAAAGCTGGAGGGCTAAGAGTTCAGACAAGCCAGCTGTCAGACGCCGGGCAAGGGGGTGACTTTGTGACATTGGCTTTTTACGCTCAAACATGTCCTTGACAGACACCTGACTGTGGGCTGGTGATGAGCAGGAACTGCTCAAGGCGAGAGACGGAGTGGCAGATGGTTGAGAGGGGGAAAGGAGGACAGCAGTGGTTGACGTGGCTGAAAATGCTGGACCAGGAGGAAGATGGCGGCTTTGAGTTTGTGTGCTGCTTGTACTCATGTGTTGATCCCATAGGCGTTTGTGATGTGCGATCATGTGCCTTCGCAAAGCAGTTGTACCTAGGTGGGTGTTGGACTTCCCACGACTCAGTTTCTTTTGGCACAGGTTGCAAATGGCATCGCTGTTGTCAGAGGCAGACACACAAAAAAATGCCACACTGCTGAGCTCTGCGATGATGGCATTCTGGTGGTGGCAACAGCATGCGTTAACCCCGGGTGCTGATGCATGACTGTGCCACTAGCTCCTTGCGACGACCTCCTCCTGCTTCCAACTCGTCTCCTCCTCCTCCTCTCTGTTTCCCCTTATCTGAACTTTCCCTCTGTTCTTCTTCTCTTCTAGCGGGCACCCACATGACATCCACGGATGCATCGTCATCATCAACCGCTTCACTTGTATCTGACAAATCAACAAAGGAAGCAGCAGCGGGTACAACATCATCATCATCACACCCTACGTCCATGTCTGTAATGCTGCCTGACTGAGACATATCACTGTTATCTACATCCTCTGTCAATGATGGTTGCGCATCACTCATTTCTTCAAACTGATGTGTAAATAACTCCTCTGACAGATCAAGTGAAGCGGCTGTGGTGCTAGTGTTGGTGGTGGCGGCAGGCGGGCGAGTGGTAATTTGAGAGGTGCCTGAAGCTAAGCTGGAGGAGGATGGTGCGTCAAGGTTCCGAGCGGAAGTTATAGAAGATTGGGTGTCCTGTGTTAAATAGTCAACTTTGTCCTCAGAACTTTTCGAGTTCATGCTACGTGGCCTTTGAACACTGGGCATTATTCTAGGGCCAAAGGGAATCACAGCACCACGACGGCACCTGTACACTTACACTACTATTAAACAAGATATGAGTGGTGTCACTGGGCAAGTGGGCACAGTATACGCTGTGAGCCTGAGATAAAAAAGCAGACTGATGTTTCACAGTCCAAAAAGTTTTTTGTTTTTTTAAATGTACACTTACACTACTATTAAACAAGATATGAGTGGTGGCACTGGGCAAGTGGGCACAGTATACTCCGTGAGCCTGACACAAAAAAGCAGACTGATGTTTCACAGTCAATTTTTTTTTTTTTTTTAAATTTACACTTACACTACTATTAAACAAGATATGAGTGGTGGCACTGGGCAAGTGGGCACAGTATATGCTGTGAGCCTGATACAAAAAAAGCAGACTGATGTTCACAGTCCAAAAAGTTTTTTTTTTTTTAAATGTACACTTACACTACTATTAAACAAGATATGAGTGGTGGCACTGGGCAAGTGGGCACAGTATACGCTGTGAGCATGACAGAAAAAAGCAGACTGATGTTTCACAGTCCAAAAAGTTTTTTTTTTTTTAAATGTACACTTACACTACTATTAAACAAGATATGAGTGGTGGCACTGGGCAAATGGGCACAGTATACGCTGTGAGCCTGACACAAAAAAGCAGACTGATGTTTCACAGTCAATTTTTTTTATTTTTTTTTAAATGTACACTTACACTACTACTAAACAAGATATGAGTGGTTGCACTGGGCAAGTGGGCACAGTATACACTGTGAGCCTGACACAAAAAAGCAGACTGATGTTTAACAGTCCAAAAAGTTTTTTTTTTTTTAAATGTACACTTACACTACTATTAAACAAGATATGAGTGGTGTCACTGGGCAAGTGGGCACAGTATATGCTGTGAGCCTGACACAAAAAAGCAGACTAATGTGTTTAACAGTCCAAAAAGCTTTTTTTTTTTTAAATGTACACTTACACTACTATTAAACAAGATATGAGTGGTGGCACTGGGCAAGTGGGCACAGTATACGCTGTGAGCCTGACACAAAAAAGCAGACTGATGTTTCACAGTCCAAAACGTTTTTTTTTTTAAAATGTACACTTACACTACTATTAAACAAGATATGAGTGGTGCCACTGGGCAAGTGGGCACAGTATACGCTGTGAGCCTGACACAAAATAGCAGACTTATGTTTCACAGTCCAAAAAGTTTTTTTTTTTAAATGTACACTTACACTACTATTAAACAAGATATGAGTGGTGGCACTGGGCAAGTGGGCACAGTATACGCTGTGAGCCTGACACAAAAAAGCAGACTGATGTTTCACAGTGCAAAAAGTTTTTTTTTTTTTAAAATGTACACTTACACTACTATTAAACAAGATATGAGTGGTGCCACTGGGCAAGTGGGCACAGTATACACTGTGAACCTGACACAAAAAAGCAGACTGATGTTTCACAGTCCAAAAAGTTTTTTTTTTTCTTAAATGTACACTTACACTACTATTAAACAAGATATGAGTGGTGGCACTGGGCAAGTGGGTACAGTATACGCTGTGAGCCTGACACAAAAAAGCAGACTGATGTGTTTAATAGTGATGTCGCGAACCTAAAATTTTCAGTTCGCGAACGGCGGACTCGAACTTCCGGTATTGTTCGCGAACCGCCATTGAATTCAATAGGCAGGCGAACTTTAAAACCTACAAGGACTCTTTCTGGCCACAATAGTGATGGAAAAGTTGTTTCAAGGGTACTAACACCTGGACTGTCGCATGCTGGAGGGGGATCCCTGGCAAAACTCCCATGGAAAATTACATAGTTTATGCAGAGTCTGCTTTTAAGCCATAATGGGCCTAAATCAACTAACATTCCCAAATTGTTTGCAATAACGTGCTTTAAAACATCAGTTATGATGTCGTATCTATCAGGTAGTGTAAGGGTTACGGCCGCATCACAGTGACAGAGCAAACTCCAAGTATTACGCACCGCAATCAACCTCAAACAGTCCACTTGCACAACCACGAGATAGATAGATTTGATAGATAGATACATAGATAACATAGCTCAATCGATGCAATATACATATGATCGATACACTGTACATAGCTCAATAGATGCAATATACATTCGATCGATACGAATTACATCGATCAATAGATGCAATATACATTTGATAGATACGAATGTTATCGAATCAAAGATGCAATATACATTTTATAGATACGAATGACATCAACCAAAATATGTAATATACATTTTATAGATACGAATTACATTGATCAATAGATGCAATCTACATTTGATCGATATGTTTGATAGTTCGATCGATTATATATATAAATAAATGGATTTGAAATATATATAATTTCCCTGACAGAGTATAACAATAAGACATGCGGTCTGTGACCCGTGGTGTGTTAAGTAGTGCTATTCTTAACATTTTACTACAACCTGTTACTCCCCCTATCAGATGAGGTCTATATGGTCTTCATTTGTGGAACCGGGAGATGGAAGAAGATGATTGTTCTGTCCTCCTACTTCAAATTTGTCAGAAATACAAGTGGCTGTCTCAAAACATCCCGGACAGAAGATAGATTGATAGATAGGATAGATAGATATACATAGATTGATAGTTAGATAGAATCGATAGAAGAGAAATAGATAGATTTGTTAGATATATAATTACCCTGATAAAGTCTAATAATTAAACATGCGTTCTTGGACCCAACTAGGTTGTGTTAAGTAGTACTATTCTTCGCACTTTCAGCCCTGTAACTCCCCCTATTGGTGGAGGTCTATATGGCGGTTATGATTACCCTGACAAAGTATAACAACAAGACATGTGGTCTGGAACCCATGGTAATTTTGTTGTGTTAAGTAAAACTTTTCTTATCACTTGAATCCCTCTTACCCCCCCCCCCTTTTGTTGGAGCTCTATATGGCCTGCATGATTAGCCTGACAAAATATAATAATAAAACATCTGGTCTTGGACCCATGGTAATTAGGTTGTGTTTAAGTAGTACTATTCTTATAACTGTAATCCCTGTTACTCCCCCTATCAAGGGAGGTCTATATGGCCTGCATGATTACCCTGACAAAGTATAACATCAAGACACACAGTGTTGGACCCATGATAACTAGCTTGTGTTAATTAGTACTTTTCTTAGCACTTTAATCCCTGTTCCCCCTCCCCCCCTATCGGGGGTGTTCTATATGGCCTGCCTGATTACCCTGAAAAAATATAATAATAAGACATGCGGTCTGGTACCATTTTTAACTAGGTTGTGTTTTAAGTACTACCATTCTTAGCACTTTAATCTCTGTAACTCCCCCTATTTGGTGAGGTCTATACGGCCTGGATGATTACCCATACAAAATATAATAATAAGACATCTGCTCTTGGTCTACGACCCATGGTAACTATGTTCTGTTAATTAGTAATGTCCTTCGCATTTTAATAGCTGTTACTCATACTCACCCTATCGGTGGAGGTCTATATGGCCTGCATGATTACCCTTACAAAATATAATAACCAAACATATGCTCTGGGACCCATGGTAAGTCGGTTGTGTTAAGTAGTACTGTTCTTTGCAGTTTAATACCTGTTACAACACCACATGGTGGCAGGTCTATCTGGCCTTCATGATTAGCTGCACCCAAACCCAAAAAAAAGCCAAGTGGTCTTAGACTAACACCCATGGCTAACTTGGTTGTTTCAATTAGTACTATTCTTAGCACTTTCATCCCTGTTACTGGTGGTCTACATGGCCATCATGATTAGCCAAACAAAATACTACAATCCAAAGTTTGCTCAGTCTTCATAGGCCCTTCATTGGCTGTATTTTGATAGTACAGTTCTTATTATTTTTATAGCTGATACAACACCGAATGATGGCAGCTCTATATGGCCTGCATGATTAGCCGCACCCAATACAAAAATAAATCCAAGCGGTTTTGGATTAACACCCATGGCTAACTCTGTTGTTTCAAGTAGTACTATTCTTAGCACTTTCATCTCATCATCCCTGTTACTTCCAGGACTCTCGGTGGTGGTCTACATGGCCATCATGATTAGCCGAACAAAATACTACAATCCAACCTTTGCTCAGTCTTCATAGGCCCTTCATTGGCTGTATTTTGATAGTACTGTTCTTATTAGTTTAATAGCTGATACGACACCGAATGGTGGCATCTCTATATGGCCTGCATGAATAGCCGCACCCAAAGCCAAAAAAAAGCCAAGCGGTCTTGCACTAACACCCATGGCTAACTCTGTTGTTTCAAGTTCTACTATTCTTAGCTCTTTCATCTCATCCCTGTTACTTCCAGGACTCTCAGTGGTGGTGGTCTACATGGCCATCATGATTACCCTCACCAAAATATAACAACAATACGTGCGTGCAGGGAACCATGGTAAGGTTACTTCCTTTCGCAAAATCGAGTATAACAGTTGCAGGCAGAGGTTCTGACCCTGCATTATGGCTGCACCTCTCCCTAAAAGAGGCATGCGTTACAGAGTCTGTGGGCATGTATGCAAAGAGCTGGCCTGTCTAAAAAGAGGAGCAAGGCTGTACAGGTTGTTCTCCTTTAGCCGTTTTATACGCTGTCCCACGGCCACGACCCTCAACAACCACAACAGAATGAAACACCACATATGCCATCCTTTTGAACAACAGAGTACAGGTATGGCATTGATTTTAGTTACACAGCGATATTTATTATGAACCGTGAAATTGAAAACAAAAACATGATTGGACACCCAGTGCAGTACAGGTAGTTCTCCTTCGGCCTTTTTAGAATAGTGTTCCGGACCCCCAACAAAAACAACAGCAGGAAAGAGGACATATGGCATCCTTTTGAACAATAGATGACAGGTAAGGCATAGATTTTACAAAGCCATAGATAATTTTTTTGCAACTGTGAAATAAAAAAAAACATTGATTGGACACCCAGCACACTTCTTTATCCTTAGGTTTTTTTATAAGAGGCTCCCGGAGCCTCAACAGAAACAACAGCATGAAAGAGGACATATAGCATCCTTGTGAACAATTGATTACAGTTAAGGCATTGATTTTAGAATCCCAGAGATCATTTATATGACCCGGGAAATAGAAAAAAACATTGATTGGACACCCAGTACACTTATTTATCCTTAGGCCTTTTTAATAAGAGGGTCCCGGAGCCTCAACCGAAACAACAGCATGAAAGAGGACATATGTCATCCTTTTGAATAATAGATTACAGGAAAGGCATTGATTTTAGAAACCCAGAGATCATTTATATGACCCGGGAAATAGAAAAAAACATTGATTAGACACCCAGTACACTTATTTATCCTTAGGCCTTTTTAATAAGAGGGTCCTGGAGCCTCAACCGAAACAACAGCATGAAAGAGGACATATGTCATCCTTTTGAATAATAGATTACAGGAAAGGCATTGATTTTAGAAACCCAAAGATCATTAGTTGCAACCGGGAAATAGAAAAAAAACATTGATTAGACACCCAGTACACTTATTTATCCTTAGGCCTTTTTAATAAGAGGGTCCTGGAGCCTCAACCGAAACAACAGCATGAAAGAGGACATATGTCATCCTTTTGAATAATAGATTACAGGAAAGGCATTGATTTTAGAAACCCAGAGATCATTAGTTGCAACCGGGAAATAGAAAAAAACATTGATTAGACACCCAGTACACTTATTTATCCTTAGGCCTTTTTAATAAGAGGGTCCCGGAGCCTCAACCGAAACAACAGCATGAAAGAGGACATATGTTATCCTTTTGAATAATAGATTACAGGAAAGGCATTGATTTTAGAAACCCAGAGATCATTAGTTGCAACCGGGAAATAGAAAAAAACATTGATTAGACACCCAGTACACTTATTTATCCTTAGGCCTTTTTAGCAGAGGTTCCAGGACCCTCAACAAAACCAGCAGCAGGAAAGAGGACATATGGCATCCTTTTGAAAATTAGATTACAGGAAAGGCATTGATTTTAGAAACCCGGAGATAATTTGTTGCAACCGGGAATTTGAATCAAACAAATGATTCGATGGACACCCAGTACACTTCTTTCTCCTTCGGCCTTTTTATAAGAGGGTCCAGGACCCTCAAAAAAAACACCAGCAGGAAAGAGGACATATGGCATCCTTTTGAACAATAGAGTACAGGTACAACATTGATTTTACAAGCCCAGAGATAATTTTGGTCAAATGTGAAATAGAAAAAAAAATTGAGTGGACACCCAGTACACCTCTTTCTCCTAAGGCCTTTTTATAAGAGGGTCCAGGACCCTCAAACAAAATACCAGCAGGAAAGAGAACATATGGCATCCTTTTGAACAATAGAGTACTGGTACGGCATTGATTTTAGAAACCCACAGATAATTGTTTGGAAAAGTGAAATAGCCCCAAAAACCATGGTTGGACTCCCACTCCAGGTCGTTCTCCTTCAGTCTTTTTATAAGAGGGTCCAGCACCCTCAACAGAAACAACTGCAGGAAACACCACCACATATGCCATCCTTTTGCACAAGCGAGTACAGGTATGGCATCCATTTTAGAAACCCAGAGATAATTGAGAGGAACCAGGAACATTTTTCTAAAAATTTGATGGGGCACCCATTACAGGTCGTTCTCCTTCAGCCTTTTTATACCATGGGCCACGACGCACAACAGCATGAAACACCACATATGCCACCCTTTTGCACAATAGAGTACAGGTATGGCATAGATGGAACACGGAGATAATTTAGAGCAACCAAGAGATGGATAAAGATGCTTGGTCGGTCCTCCTCCTTCAAATTTGTGGCATTTTGCGTTCAATTTAATGGTCCACCAGATATGAGTGGTGTGCTAAGTTGTACAATTCGTAACAGTTTAATCACTAGTGTTATGTGCCTTATTTTTTTTATTTGAGTTTTGTACCCACAGAGCTGCAGCAGAGGCCAGAAAAATTAGGAATGTACAAATGACTGAAAAATGTGGGTATTGTTGTAGCAACTGCTGTAGCAGCGGCCAGAAAAATTGATGTTTGTAAAACATTTATAAAGTGCCCTAAAAGCTTGTGGCTTGAACACTAGTTGTTGGTGGATAAGTCAAGCAAGTCCTCCGGCTTTATAAAAAAAAAAAAAGGCCAGCATGTGTACCAGTTGTAGCCCAAGCCAGCTCATCTCATCATCAGGCCTTTTTTATTCAAATGTATCGCCCAATGTCAGTCCCTTCGGGATCCAGCCCTCATTCATTTTTATAAAAGTGAGATAGTCAAGGCTTTTTTGACCTAGGCGACTTCTCTTCTCAGTGACAAAACCTCCTGCTGCACTGAAAGTCCTTTCGGACAGGACACTTGAAGCGGGGCAGGCCAGAAGTTCCATTGCAAATTGGGATAGCTCAGGCCACAAGTCCAGCCTGCACATCCAGTAGTCAAGGGGTCCATCGCTCCTGAGAGTGTTAAAGCTAGGTAGTCTGCTACCTGTCAGTTGAGTCTTTCTCTAAGGCTGGATCCCGAAAGGCTCTGATGGTGCATAGGAGTTAAAAAGGTACGCATGTCCTTCATAAACAAGACGTCAGGAAAGCATCCTGTCCTTGCCACCGTGGTCGTGGGAGGAGGAGGATTAATTTCATCTCTTCCCCTGTTACATTCCCGTGGTGCTGTGACATCACCCTTATACGCTGTGTAAAGCATAGTTTTTAATTTATTCTTAAAATGCTCCATCCTTTCCGACTTGCGGGAATTTGGTAACATTTCAGGCACTTTATGCTTATACCGGGGGTCGAGGAGCGTGGACACCCAGTACAGGTCGTTCTCCTTCAGCATTTTTATACGAGGGTCCCTCAACAGGCACGACAGCATGAAAGAACCCATTTGAACAAGGTTGGATGCCGAGCTAATCATGTCCCGTTCCTCCTCCTCACTGATCTCACTGATGGTATCTTCTTCCCCCCAGCCAAGTACAACACCACGGGTACCAGAGAGGTGACAACAACGAGCACCCTGGGATGCCTGTTGTGCTCGGTCTTCCTCCTCCTCCTCAAAGCCACATTCCTCCTCTGACTCCTCTTCCTCACAATCCTCTTCCTGCGTTGCCGCAGGTCCAGCAAGCGATGCTGATTCGGCTGTTTGTGGGGGTGCTGGACACCACAACTCTTCCTCTTCCTCTTCACACTCATCTACTGCCTGATCCAGCACTCTTCGCAGGGCACGCTCCAGGAAGAAAACAAATGGTATGATGTCGCTGATGGTGCCTTCGGTGCGACTGACAAGGTCTGTCACCTCCTCAAAAGGACGCATGAGCCTACAGGCATTGCGCATGAGCGTCCAGTAATTTGGAAAAAATATCCCCAGCTCCCCAGAGGCTGGCCTAGCACCCCGGTCATACAAATACTCATTAACAGCTTTTTCTTGTTGTAGCAGGTGGTCAAACATTAGGAGTGTTGAATTCCACCGTGTCGGGCTGTCGCAAATCAAGCGCCTCACTTGCAGGTTGCTTCGACGCTGGATATCGGACAAGTGCGCCATGGCCGTGTAGGAACGCCTGAAATGGCCACATACCTTCCTGGCCTGCTTCAGGAAGTCCTGTAAGCCTGGGTACATATGGACAAATTGTTGTACAATTAGATTACACACATGTGCCATGCACGGCACATGTGTCAACTTGCCCAATTTCAATGCCGCCACCAAATTACTTCCATTGTCAGAAACAACCTTGCCAATCTCCAGTTGGTGCGGAGTCAGCCACTGATCCACCTGTGCGTTCAGGGCGGTCAGGAGTGCTGGTGCGGTGTGACTCTCCGCTTTCAGGCAAGTCAACCCCAAGACGGCGTGACACTGCCGTACCCGGGATGTAGCATAGTACCTGGGGAGCTGGGGGGGTGCCATAGATGTGGAGCAAGACGCAGAAGTTGAAGAGGACTCAGCCGAGGAAGAGGTTATGGAAGAGGATGGAGTAGGAGGAGTAGAGGAGGTAGCAGCAGGCCTTCTGCAGAGCCACGTATTCCATGCTTGTCAGAAGTCAGCAGGTTTACCCAATGCGCAGTGTAGGTGATATACCTGCCCTGACCATGCTTTGCAGACCAGTTATCCGTGGTCATATTGACCCTTGCCCCAACGCTGTGTGCCAGACATGCCATAACTTCCTTTCTCACAACAGAGTACAGGTTTGGGATTGCCCTTTGTGAAAAGAAATTTCTGCCAGGTACCTTCCACTGTGGTGTCCCAATAGATACAAATTTTTTGAAAGCATCAGACTCCACCAGCTTTTATGGTAAAAGCTGGTGGGCTAAGAGTTCAGACAAGCCAACTGTCAGACGCCGGGCAAGGGGGTGACTTTGAGAAATTGGCTTCTTACGCTCAAACATGTCCTTGACAGACAGCTGACTGTGGGCAGATGACCAGGAACTGCTACGTAAGAGAGACTGAGTGGAGGATGGTTGAGAGGGGGCAAGGAGGACATCACTGGTTGATGTGGCTGAAGATGCTGGAGCAGGAGGAGGAGGGCGGCTATCACTTTGTGTGCTGCTTCTACTCATGTGTTCTTCCCATCAGCGTTTGTGATGGGAGATCATGTGCCTTCGCAAAGCAGTTGTACCTAGGTTGGTGTTGGACTTCCCATGACTCAGTTTCTTTTGGCACAGGTTGCAAATGGCATCGCTGTTGTAAGAGGCAGACACACAAAAAAAATGCCACACTGCTGAGCTCTGCGATGACGGCATTCTGGTGGTGGCAACAGCATGTGTTGATGGGCATCGGCGTGCTGTCTGGCTGACCCCTGGTGACGATGCATGCTGTCTGACTGTGCCACTAGCTCCTTGAGACGACCTCCCCATGCTTCCAAATCGTCTCCTCCTCCTCTCTGTCTCCCCATCTGAACTTTCCCCCTCTTCTTCTTCTCTTCTAGCAGGCACCCACGTGACATCCACCGACACATCATCATCAACCGCTTCACTTGTATCTGAAACATGAAGAAAGGAAGCAGCACACCGTACCTCCATGTCGGTAATGCTGCCTGACTGAGACTGATCACTATTATCTACATCCTCTGTCAATGATGGTTGTGCATCACTCATTTCTTCAAAATGATGAGTCAATAACTCCTGTGACAGATCAAGTGAAGCAGCTGTGGTGCTAGTGTTGGTGGTGGCGACAGGTGGGGGAGTGGCACTGGTCACTTGAGACCTGCCCAAAGCACAGCTGGACGTAGATGGTGCGTCAAGGTTAGGAGGACTAGCAGCGGAAGCTGAAGAAGATTGGGTGTCCTGTGTTAGCCATTCAACTAGGTCCTCCTCAGAAGTTTTCGCGTCCCCCCTGGCACCCGGCGTCTGAACAATGTGCATATTTGTAGGGTCTAAAGGAATCACAGCACCACGACCACGGAACCTGTGGGGTGGCCTGCCTCTGCCTGTCATTTTTTTTAAAATGGACACTAACAATACTATTACACCAATTGAGTGGTGGCACTGTGAAAGTGGGCACAGTATACGCTGTGAGACTGACAACAACAAAAAAGACAGATGTTTTAAAAATCACAAATTGTTAATTTTTTAAAAAATATTAAAAGTACTGTGACAACAAATATGATTGTTTGGCACTAGTTGGCAAATTAGCCTGTCTGGCACACACACGCTGGGAGAAAGGAAACTGCAATTCAATGGCACTAGGAGACTGAAGAATCACAGTCAAAACAGTTATGATTAACAAAAATTCCAATACTGTTACAATAAACATGATTGGTGGCTCTAATTGGCTAGTTGGGACTGGCACACAGGCAGGAGGAAAATGCAATTCAAGGGCACTAGTAGACTGCAGATTGACAGTCAAAACAGTGATGATTGACAAATTTTGCAATACTGTTAAAAGAAATATGATTGCTGCCACTAATTGGATAGTTGGGCCTGGCACACAGGCTGGCAGGCAGTAGAAAAGTGCAATGCAATGGCACGAGCAAACTGAGGATTAAGATCAACAATCAAAATGTTTTTAATTATTAACTATACTGTGACAACAATTATGATTGGTGTAAATAGTTGGCAAGACGGCCTGGCACAAAAGGCTGGCAGGCAGGAGGTAAATGCAATTCAAGGACACTAGGAGACTGAATACTGACAGTCAAAACAGTGATGATTGACAATTTTTGCAATACTGTTAAAAGAAATATGATTGCTGGCAATAATTGGCTAGGTGGGTCTGGCACACAGCAGGCTGCAAGGCAGGAGGAAAGTGCAATTCACTGGCACCAGCAAACTGAGGATTCACAACAACTATTAAAAAAAAAATTAATTTTTAATTACTAAGAATACTGTGACAACAAATATGAATGGTGTAAATATTTTTCAAGTAGGCCTGGCACACAGGCTTGGAAGGAAGTAGAAAAGTGCAATTCTAGGGCACGAGCAAACTGAGGATTAAGATCATCAACAATCAAGAATTTTTTAATTTTAATTAGTAACTATACTGTGACAAAAAAATTATGATTGGTGTAAATAGTTGGCAAGATGGCCTGGCACAAAAGGCTGGCAGGCAGGAGGTAGATGCAATTCAAGGACACTAGGAGACTGATTACTGACAGTCAAAACAGTGATGATTGACAATTTTTGCAATACTGTTAAAAGAAATATGATTCTTGGCAATAATTGGCTAGGTGGGCCTGGCACACAGCAGGCTGCAAGGCAGGAGAAAAAGTGCAATTCAATGGCACCAGCAAACTGAGGATTCACAACAACTATTACCAAAAATTTAAATTTTTAATTATTAAGAATACTGTGACAACAAATATGATTGGTGTAGATATTTTTCAAGTAGGCCTGGCACACAGGCTTGGAAGGCAGTAGAAAAGTGCAATTCTAGGGCACAAGCAAACTGAGGATTAAGATCAACAATCAAGAATTTTTTAATTTTAATTAGTAACTATACTGTGACAACAATTATGATTGGTGTAAATAGTTGGCAAGACGGCCTGGCACAAAAGGCTGGCAGACAAGAGGTAGATGCAATTCAAGGACACTAGGAGACTGATTACTGACAGTCAAAACAGTGATGATTGACAATTTTTGCAATACTGTTAAAAGAAATATGATTGCTTGCAATAATTGGCTAGGTTGGCCTGGCACACAGCAGGCTGCAAGGCAGGAGGAAAGTACAATTCAATGGCACCAGCAAACTGAGGATTCACAACAACTATTACCAAAAATTTAAATTTTTAATTATTAAGAATACTGTGACAACAAATATGATTGGTGTAAATATTTTTCAAGTAGGCCTGGCACACAGGCTTGGAAGGCAGTAGAAACGTGCAATTCTAGGGCACGAGCAAACTGAGGATTAAGATCATCAACAATCAAGAATTTTTTAATTTTAATTAGTAACTATACTGTGACAACAATTATGATTGGTGTAAATAGTTGGCAAGACGGCCTGGCACAAAAGGCTGGCAGGCAGGAGGTAGATGCAATTCAAGGACACTAGGAGACTGATTACTGACAGTCAAAACAGTGATGATTGACAATTTTTGCAATACTGTTAAAAGAAATATGATTGCTGGCAATAATTGGCTAGGTGGGCCTGGCACACAGCAGGCTGCAAGGCAGGAGGAAAGTGCAATTCACTGGCACCAGCAAACTGAGGATTCACAAGAACTATTACCAAAAATTTTAATTTTTAATTACTAAGAATACTGTGACAACAAATATGATTGGTGTAAATATTTTTCAAGTAGGCCTGGCACACAGGCTTGGAAGGCAGGAGGAAAGTGCAATTCACTGGCACCAGCAAACTGAGGATTCACAACAACTATTACCAAAAATTTTAATTTTTAATTACTAAGAATACTGTGACAACAAATATGGTTGGTGTAAATATTTTTCAATAGGCCTGGCACACAGGCTTGGAAGGCAGTAGAAAAGTGCAATTCTAGGGCACGAGCAAACTGAGGATTAAGATCATCAACAATCAAGAATTTTTTAATTTTAATTAGTAACTATACTGTGACAAAAAATTATGATTGGTGTAAATTGTTGGCAAGACGGCCTGGCACAAAAGGCTGGCAGGCAAGAGGTAGATGCCATTCAAGGACACTAGGAGACTGATTACTGACAGTCAAAACAGTGATGATTGATAATTTTTGCAATACTGTTAAAAGAAATATGATTCTTGGCAATAATTGGCTAGGTGGGCCTGGCACACAGCAGGCTGCAAGGCAGGAGGAAAGTGCAATTCAATGGCACCAGCAAACTGAGGATTCACAACAACTATTACCATAAATTTAAATTTTTAATTATTAAGAATACTGTGACAACAAATATGATTGGTGTAAATATTTTTCAAGTAGGCCTGGCACACAGGCTTGGAAGGCAGTAGAAAAGTGCAATTCTAGGGCACGAGCAAACTGAGGATTAAGATCAACAATCAAGAATTTTTTAATTTTAATTAGTAACTATACTGTGACAACAATTATGATTGGTGTAAATAGTTGGCAAGACGGCCTGGCACAAAAGGCTGGCAGGCAGGAGGTAAATGCAATTCAAGGACACTAGGAGACTGAATACTGACAGTCAAAACAGTGATGATTGACAATTTTTGCAATACTGTTAAAAGAAATATGATTGCTGGCAATAATTGGCTAGGTGGGCCTGGCACACAGCAGGCTGCAAGGCAGGAGGAAAGTGCAATTCAATGGCACCAGCAAACTGAGGATTCACAACAACTATTACCGAAAATTTTAAGATCATCAACAATCAAGATTTTTTTAATTTTAATTAGTAACTATACTGTGACAACAATTATGATTGGTGTAAATAGTTGGCAAGACGGCCTGGCACAAAAGGCTGGCAGGCAGGAGGTAGATGCAATTCAAGGACACTAGGGCCTAGATTTGGAGTTTGGCGTTAGCCGTGAAAACCAGCGTTAGAGGCTCCTAACGCTGGTTTTGGCCGCCCGCTGGTATTTGGAGTCAGTGATTAAAGGGTCTAACGCTCACTTTTCAGCCGCGACTTTTCCATACCGCAGATCCCCTTACGTCAATTGCGTATCCTATCTTTTCAATGGGATCTTCCTAACGCCGGTATTTAGAGTCGTTTCTGAAGTGAGCGTTAGAGCTCTAACGACAAAACTCCAGCCGCAGGAAAATAGCAGTAGTTAAGAGCTTTCTGGGCTAACGCCGGTTCATAAAGCTCTTAACTACTGTACCCTAAAGTACACTAACACCCATAAACTACCTATGTACCCCTAAACCGAGCTCCCCCCACATCGCCGCCACTCGATTAAAATTTTTTAACCCCTAATCTGCCGACCGCCACCTACGTTATACTTATGTACCCCTAATCTGCTGCCCCTAACCCCGCCGACCCCTGTATTACATTTATTAACCCCTAACCTGCCCCCCACAACGTCGCCGCCAGCTACTTAAAATAATTAACCCCTAATCTTCCGACCGCAAAGCGCCGCCACCTACGTTATCCCTATGTACCCCTAATCTGCTGCCCCTAACACCGCCGACCCCTATATTATATTTATTAACCCCTAATCTGCCCCCCTCAACGTCGCCGACACCTGCCTACACTTATTAACCCCTAATCTGCCGAGCGGACCTGAGCGCTACTATAATAAATGTATTAACCCCTAATCCGCCTCACTAACCCTATAATAAATAGTATTAACCCCTAATCTGCCCTCCCTAACATCGTCGACACCTAACTTCAATTATTAACCCCTAATCTGACGACCGGAGCTCACCGCTACTATAATAAATGGATTAACCCCTAAAGCTAAGTCTAACCCTAACTCTAACACCCCCCTAAGTTAAATATAATTTAAATCTAACGAAATAAATTAACTCTTATTAAATAAATTATTCCTATTTAAAGCTAAATACTTACCTGTAAAATACATCCTAATATAGCTACAATATAAATTATAATTATATTATAGCTATTTTAGGATTTATATTTATTTTACAGGCAACTTGGTAATTATTTTAACCAGGTACAATAGCTATTTAATAGTTACCTAGTTAAAATAATAACAAATTTACCTGTAAAATAAATCCTAACCTAAGATATAATTAAACCTAACACTACCCTATCAATAAATTAATTAAATAAACTACCTACAATTACCTACAATTAACCTAACACTACACTATCAATAAATTAATTAAACACAATTGCTACAAATAAATACAATTACATAAACTAGCTAAAGTACAAAAAATAAAAAAGAACTAAGTTACAAAAAATAAAAAAATATTTACAAACATAAGAAAAATATTACAACAATTTTAAACTAATTACACCTACTCTAAGCACCATAATAAAATAAGAAAGCCCCCCAAAATAAAAAATTCCCTACCCTATTCTAAATTAAAAAAGGTAAAAGCTCTTTTACCTTACCAGCCCTGAACAGGGCCCTTTGCGGGGCATGCCCCAAGAATTTCAGCTCTTTTGCCTGAAAAAAAAACCATACAATACCCCCCCCAACATTACAACCCACCACCCACATACCCCTAATCTAACCCAAACCCCCCTTAAATAAACCTAACACTAAGCCCCTGAAGATCTTCCTACCTTGTCTTCACCATCCAGGTTCACCGATCCGTCCTGAAGAGCTCCTCCGATGTCCTGATCCAAGCCCAAGCGGGGGGCTGAAGAGGTCCATGATCCGGTCAAAGTCTTCATCCAAGCGGGGCAGAAGAGGATCTTCCATCCGATTGAAGTCTTCATCCAAGCAGCATCCATCCGGAGCGAAGTGGCAGGATCCTGAAGACCTCCAGCGCGGAACATCCATCCGGCCCGACGACTGAACGACGAATGACTGTTCCTTTAAGGGACGTCATCCAAGATGGCGTCCCTCGAATTCCGATTGGCTGATAGGATTCTATCAGCCAATCGGAATTAAGGTAGTAATTTTCTGATTGGGTGATGGAATCAGCCAATCAGAATCAAGTTCAATCCGATTGGCTGATCCGATCAGCCAATCAGATTGAGCTCGCATTCTATTGGCTGATCGGAACAGCCAATAGAATGCGAGCTCAATCTGATTGGCTGATTGGATCAGCCAATCGGATTGAACTTGATTCTGATTGGCTGATTCCATCAGCCAATCAGAAAATTCCTACCTTAATTCCGATTGGCTGATAGAATCCTATCAGCCAATCGGAATTCGAGGGATGCCATCTTGGATGACGTCCCTTAAAGGAACAGTCATTCGTCGTTCAGTCGTCGGGCCGGATGGATGTTCCGCGCTGGAGGTCTTCAGGATCCTGCCGCTTCGCTCCGGATGGATGCTGCTTGGATGAAGACTTCAATCGGATGGAAGATCCTCTTCTGCCCCGCTTGGATGAAGACTTTGACCGGATCATGGACCTCTTCAGCCCCCCGCTTGGGCTTGGATCAAGACATCGGAGGAGCTCTTCAGGACGGATCGGTGAACCTGGATGGTGAAGACAAGGTAGGAAGATCTTCAGGGGCTTAGTGTTAGGTTTATTTAAGGGGGGTTTGGGTTAGATTAGGGGTATGTGGGTGGTGGGTTGTAATGTTGGGGGGGGGTATTGTATGTTTTTTTTTACAGGCAAAAGAGCTGAAATTCTGTTCAGGGCTGGTAAGGTAAAAGAGCTTTTACCTTTTTTAATTTAGAATAGGGTAGGGAATTTTTTATTTTGGGGGGCTTTGTTATTTTATTAGGGGGCTTAGAGTAGGTGTAATTAGTTTAAAATTGTTGTAATATTTTTCTTATGTTTGTAAATATTTTTTTATTTTTTGTACCTTAGTTCTTTTTTATTTTTTGTACTTTTGCTAGTTTATGTAATTGTATTTATTTGTAGCAATTGTGTTTAATTAATTTATTGATAGTGTAGTGTTAGGTTAATTGTAGGTAATTGTAGGTAGTTTATTTAATTAATTTATTGATAGGGTAGTGTTAGGTTTAATTATATCTTAGGTTAGGATTTATTTTACAGGTAAATTTGTTATTATTTTAACTAGGTAACTATTAAATAGCTATTGTACCTGGTTAAAATAATTACCAAGTTGCCTGTAAAATAAATATAAATCCTAAAATAGCTATAATATAATTATAATTTATATTGTAGCTATATTAGGGTTTATTTTACAGGTAAGTATTTAGCTTTAAATAGGAATAATTTATTTAATAAGAGTTAATTTATTTCGTTAGATTTAAATTATATTTAACTTAGGGGGGTGTTAGTGTTAGGGTTAGACTTAGCTTTAGGGGTTAATCCATTTATTATAGTAGCGGTGAGCTCCGGTTGTCAGATTAGGGGTTAATAATTGAAGTTAGGTGTCGGCGATGTTAGGGAGGGCAGATTAGGGGTTAATACTATTTATGATAGGGTTAGTGAGGCGGATTAGGGGTTAATACATTTATTATAGTAGCGCTCAGGTCCGCTCGGCAGATTAGGGGTTAATAAGTGTAGGCAGGTGTCGGCGACGTTGTGGGGGGCAGATTAGGGGTTAATAAATATAATATAGGGGTCGGCGATGTTAGGGCAGCAGATTAGGGGTACATAGGGATAACGTAGGTTGCGGCGGTTTACGGAGCGGCAGATTAGGGGTTAAAAATAATATGCAGGGGTCAGCGATAGCGGGGGCGGCAGATTAGGGGTTAATAAGTGTAAGGTTAGGGGTGTTTAGACTCGGGGTACATGTTAGAGTGTTAGGTGCAGACGTAGGAAGTGTTTCCCCATAGGAAACAATGGGGCTGCGTTAGGAGCTGAACGCTGCTTTTTTGCAGGTGTTAGGTTTTTTTTCAGCTCAAACAGCCCCATTGTTTCTAATGGGGATATCGTGCACGAGCACGTTTTTGAGGCTGGCCGCGTCCGTAAGCAACTCTGGTATCGAGAGTTGCATTTGCGGTAAAAATGCTCTACGCTCCTTTTTTGGAGCCTAACGCAGTATTTGTTTGAACTCTCGATACCAGAGTTAAATTAATGGTGCGGCCAGAAAAAAGCCCGCGGAGCGTTAACAGCCCTTCTACCGCCGAACTCCAAATCTAGGCCTAGGAGACTGATTACTGACAGTCAAAACAGTGATGATTGACAATTTTTGCAATACTGTTAAAAGAAATATGATTCTTGGCAATAATTGGCTAGGTGGGCCTGGCACACAGCAGGCTGCAAGGCAGGATTCACAACAACTATTACCATAAATTAAAATTTTTAATTATTAAGAATACTGTGACAACAAATATGATTGGTGTAAATATTTTTCAAGTAGGCCTGGCACACAGGCTTGGAAGGCAGTAGAAAAGTGCAATTCTAGGGCACGAGCAAACTGAGGATTAAGATCAACAATCAAGAATTTTTTAATTTTAATTAGTAACTATACTGTGACAACAATTATGATTGGTGTAAATAGTTGGCAAGACGGCCTGGCACAAAAGGCTGGCAGGCAGGAGGTAAATGCAATTCAAGGACACTAGGAGACTGAATACTGACAGTCAAAACAGTGATGATTGACAATTTTTGCAATACTGTTAAAAGAAATATGATTGCTGGCAATAATTGGCTAGGTGGGCCTGGCACACAGCAGGCTGCAAGGCAGGAGGAAAGTGCAATTCAATGGCACCAGCAAACTGAGGATTCACAAGAACTATTACCGAAAATTTTAAGATCATCAACAATCATGATTTTTTTAATTTTAATTAGTAACTATACTGTGACAACAATTATGATTGGTGTAAATAGTTGGCAAGACGGCCTGGCACAAAAGGCTGGCAGGCAGGAGGTAGATGCAATTCAAGGACACTAGGAGACTGATTACTGACAGTCAAAACAGTGATGATTGACAATTTTTGCAATACTGTTAAAAGAAATATGATTCTTGGCAATAATTGGCTAGGTGGGCCTAGCACACAGCAGGCTGCAAGGCAGGAGGAAAGTGCAATTCAATGGCACCAGCAAACTGAGGATTCACAACAACTATTACCATAAATTTAAATTTTTAATTATTAAGAATACTGTGACAACAAATATGATTGGTGTAAATATTTTTCAAGTAGGCCTGGCACACAGGCTTGGAAGGCAGTAGAAAAGTGCAATTCTAGGGCACGAGCAAACTGAGGATTAAGATCAACAATCAAGAATTTTTTAATTTTAATTAGTAACTATACTGTGACAACAATTATCATTGGTGTAAATAGTTGGCAAGACGGCCTGGCACAAAAGGCTGGCAGGCAGGAGGTAAATGCAATTCAAGGACACTAGGAGACTGAATACTGACAGTCAAAACAGTGATGATTGACAATTTTTGCAATACTTTTAAAAGAAATATGATTGCTGGCAATAATTGGCTAGCTGGGCCTGGCACACAGCAGGCTGCAAGGCAGGAGGAAAGTGCAATTCACTGGCACCAGCAAACTGAGGATTCACAACAACTATTACCAAAAATTTAAATTTTTAATTATTAAGAATACTGTGACAACAAATATGATTGGTGTAAATATTTTTCAAGTAGGCCTGGCACACAGGCTTGGAAGGCAGTAGAAAAGTGCAATTCTAGGGCACAAGCAAACTGAGGATTAAGATCAACAATCAAGAATTTTTTAATTTTAATTAGTAACTATACTGTGACAACAATTATGATTGGTGTAAATAGTTGGCAAGACGGCCTGGCACAAAAGGCTTGCAGGCAGGAGGTAAATGCAATTCAAGGACACTAGGAGACTGAATACTGACAGTCAAAACAGTGATGATTGACAATTTTTGCAATACTGTTAAAAGAAATATGATTGCTGGCAAAAATTGGGTAGGTGGGCCTGGCACACAGCAGGCTGCAAGGCAGGAGGAAAGTGCAATTCACTGGCACCAGCAAACTGAGGATTCACAAGAACTATTACCAAAAATTTTAATTTTTAATTACTAAGAATACTGTGACAACAAATATGATTGGTGTAAATATTTTTCAAGTAGGCCTGGCACACAGGCTTGGAAGGCAGTAGAAAAGTGCAATTCTAGGGCACAAGCAAACTGAGGATTAAGATCATCAACAATCAAGAATTTTTTAATTTTAATTAGTAACTATACTGTGACAACAATTATGATTGGTGTAAATAGTTGGCAAGACGGCCTGGCACAAAAGGCTGGCAGGCAGGAGGTAAATGCAATTCAAGGACACTAGGAGACTGAATACTGACAGTCAAAACAGTGATGATTGACAATTTTTGCAATACTGTTAAAAGAAATATGATTGCTGGCAATAATTGGCTAGGTGGGCCTGGCACACAGCAGGCTGCAAGGCAGGAGGAAAGTGCAATTCACTGGCACCAGCAAACTGAGGATTCACAACAACTATTACCAAAAATTTAAATTTTTAATTATTAAGAATACTGTGACAACAAATATGATTGGTGTAAATATTTTTCAAGTAGGCCTGGCACACAGGCTTGGAAGGCAGTAGAAAAGTGCAATTCTAGGGCACAAGCAAACTGAGGATTAAGATCAACAATCAAGAATTTTTTAATTTTAATTAGTAACTATACTGTGACAACAATTATGATTGGTGTAAATAGTTGGCAAGACGGCCTGGCACAAAAGGCTGGCAGACAGGAGGTAAATGCAATTCAAGGACACTAGGAGACTGAATACTGACAGTCAAAACTGTGATGATTGACAATTTTTGCAATACTGTTAAAAGAAATATGATTGCTGGCAATAATTGGCTAGGTGGGCCTGGCACACAGCAGGCTGCAAGGCAGGAGGAAAGTGCAATTCAATGGCACCAGCAAACTGAGGATTCACAACAACTATTACCAAAAATTTAAATTTTTAATTACTAAGAATACTGTGACAACAAATATGATTGGTGTAAATATTTTTCAAGTAGGCCTGGCACACAGGCTTGGAAGGCAGTAGAAAAGTGCAATTCTAGGGCACGAGCAAACTGATGATTAAGATCAACAATCAAATTTTTTTTAATTTTAATTAGTAGCTATACTGTCTGTGACAACAATTATGATTGGTGTAAATAGTTGGCTAGACGGCCTGGCACAAAAGGCTGGCAGTGGCAGGCAGGAGGTAAATGCAATTCAATGGCACTAGGAGACTGAATATTTGCAGTCCAAAAAATTATGATTTTTATTTTTTTATATACTGTTACAAGAATTATGATTGGTGCCACTAATTGGCTAGTTGGGCCTGGCACACAGGCTGGCAGATATGCGTTGTGAAAGGTAGGTAGGGCAGCAATTTAACACAGTATGCTGTGTAAGTGACAAAAACACAGGCCTGATAGAAAATTAAGTTAGATTACTCTAGCAAAATATTTTAAAATTTTAGATATTAATATTAAAATTATGTTAAGAAGTGCAATGCACATATGACTCTATGAGTGGTCGCACTGGCTGGCTGCTACGTAGGGCAGCAATTAACAACAGTATGCTGTGTAAGTCAGATAGACAGACACAGGCCTGATAGAAAATAAAATTAGATTACACTAGCATAATGATTTAAAGACTTTTTTTGGGGGAATTTAAAGAAAAAGGTTAAGCACATAAATATGAGTCGTGGCTGATAGCCTTGGAAGGGCAGCTATTAAAAACAGTAGGCTCTGTAAGTCAGATACACACACGCCTGATAGAAAATACTATTAGATTACACTAGAAAAATGATTTAAATTTTTTTTTGGGGGGGGGAATTAAAAAAAGGTTAAACACATATGAGTTGTGGCTCATAGACTAGGGAGGGCAGCAAGTAAACACAGTAGGCTCTGTATGTCAGCAAAACACACAGGCCTGATAGAAAATTATATTAGATTACACTATCAAACAAATTTAAAAAAAAAAAATTATATTTAAATTAAGGTGAAGAAGATATTAGTGCTGGGTGGCTGCCTGGCACAGACCAATTAACCAAAAGACTGAAAGATATGAGGTATATTAATGCTGAGTGAGCCTGACAGACACAGGCCTGATAGTAAATGTAATTAGATTACACTAGCAAAATATTTTTTTATTTATTTTTTTAAATTTAAAATAATGTTATAAACGGATATTAACACTGGTGGCTGGCACAGAGCAATGAACCAGAGTATATGCTGTGTGACACAGGCCTGATAGAAAATGAAAAAAAAATTACACTAGCAAAATAATTAAATTTTTTGGTTAGTTAAATTTAAACTAATGTTGTTAGGGAGATATCAGTGGTGGCAGTAATCACAGCATATGCTGTGAGCCTTAAACACACAGCCTGAAAGCCAGGCAAATGCTAATAAAAAAAAAACGAAAAAAAAAAAAAAACGGCACGAAATATAGCCCTAAAAAGGGCTTTTTGGGGTGCTGTGCTTGCAAGCAGAGATGAGTGGAGTCCTTTTGGACTGTAGTGGACACTAAATACACTAGCCTAGCTATGTTTTTCCTATTAATGTCAGGAGCAAAAACACAACACGTCCTCTCTTTAAGAAAGCAAGGTCGTTATGAGTCTAAAATGGCGGATTCCGAGTAGCTGGGAGGGTCTGTGAGGGAGTGTCTGATGTTGATTGGCTCTAATGTGTCAGGCGGCTGTGACATAAAGGGTCAAAGTTTCCTCAATGATGACACATAGGGGCGGATCAAACATCGCCATGTATTCGCCCACAAACGCGAACGCGAAAAATCTATGTTCGCTGTGAACCATTCGCGGGCGAACAGTTCGGGACATCACTAGTGTTTAACAGTCCAAAAAGTTTTTTTTTTTTAAATGTACACTTACACTACCATTAAACAAGATATGAGTGGTGCCACTGGGCAAGTGGGCACAGTATACGCTGTGAGCCTGACACAAAAAGCAGACTGATGTTTCACAGTCCATAAAGTTTTTTTTTTTTTTAAATGTACACTTACACAACTATTAAACAAGATATGAGTGGTGGCACTGGGCAAGTGGGCACAGTATACGCTGTGAGCCTGACACAAAAAAGCAGACTGATGTTTCACAGTCCAAAAAGTTTTTTTTAAAAAAATGTACACTTACACTACTATTAAACAAGATATGAGTGGTGCCACTGGGCAAATGGGCACAGTATACGCTGTGAGCCTGACACAAAAAAAGCAGACTGATGTTTCACAGTCCAAAAAGTTTTTTTTTTTTAAATGTACACTTACACTACTATTAAACAAGATATGAGTGGTGCCACTGGGCAAATGGGCACAGTATACGCTGTGAGCCTGACACAAAAAGCAGACTGATGTTTCACAGTCCAAAAAGTTTTTTTTTTTTAAATGTACACTTACACTACTATTAAACAATATATGAGTGGTGGCACTGGGCCAGTGGGCACAGTATACGCTGTGAACCTGACACAAAATAGCAGACTGATGTTTCACAGTCCAAAATGTTTTTATTTTTTTAAATGTACACTTACACTACTATTAAACAAGATATGAGTGGTGCCACTGGGCAAGTGGGCACAGTATACGCTGTGAGCCTGATACAAAAAAACAGACTGATGTTTCACAGTCAAAAAAGTTTTTTTTTTAATTTACACTACTTTTACACCAGATATGAGTGGTGGCACTGGGCAAGTGGGCACAGTATACGCTGTGAGCCTGGCACACACGCTGGCAGGCAGGCAACTGCAATTAGATTACACAAGCAGACTGATGTTTCACAGTCCAAATTTTTTTTTTTTAATTTACACTACTGTTACACCTGATATGAGTGGTGGCACTGGGCAAGTGGGCACAGTATATGCTGTGAGCCTGGCACACACGCTGGCTGGCAGGCAGGCAACTTCAATTAGAATACACAGGAAAAAAAACAGCCCTAAAAAGGGCTTTTTGGGGTGCTGTCCTTACAGCAGAGATCAGATGAGTCATTCAGGACTGTAGTGGACACTGAATACACTAGCCTAGCTATCAATTTCCCTATTAATCAGCAGCAGCTACACTGTCCCTCCTCTCCCTAAGAATGCAGCTTCCGAATGAATCTAAAATGGATGCTGTCCAGGAGGTAGAAGGGTCTGGGAGGGAGGGTCTGCTGCTGATTGGCTGGAATGTGCCTGCTGACTGTGAGGTACAGGGTCAAAGTATTACTCAATGATGACGAATAGGGGGTGGATCGAACATCGCATATGTTCGCCCGCCACGGCGAACGCGAACAAGCTATGTTCGCCGGGAACTATTCGCCGGTGAACTATTCGCGACATCTCTAGTGCTCATTCAACCCTCCAGCCATAATTAGCATTTCAATACTTTTAGATAAATTATCGGATCTGCTTTACTTGCAGGGTCAGCCTATCAGTTTGGGCATGTCCTGGAGAACTACATGTGATGATTATAATGATCAAAATGAGCTTTTCAAATATAAAAACATTAGCACACCACTTGTAATCTGGCCTTGTGTGTTTTAGGCATTTAACCCCTTAGTGACCAAATTACTTCTTTTCTTACCATTAGGGACCAGGGCTATTTTTAAATTTCCACATTTTTTTGTGTTTAGCTGTATTTTTCCTCTTACTCATTTACTGTACCTACACATATTACATACATTTTTTTCTCGCCATTAAATTGACTTTCTAAAGATACCATTAGTTTCATCTTATCTTATAATTTACTATAAAAACAATGAGAAAATATGATGAGAAAAATGAAAAAAAAAAAACACTTTTTCTAATAACCCCAAAATCTGTTAGATATCTACAACCACCAAAAAACACCCACGCTGAATAGTTTATAAATTGTGTCCTGAGTTAAGAAATACCCAATGTTTACATGTCGTTTGCTTTTGTTTACAAGTTATAGGGCAATAAGTACAAGTAGCACCTTTCTATTTCAAAACCTTTTTTTTACAAAATTAACGATATTAATATTGTAACACTGATATCTGTCAGGAATCCATAAATAACCCTTCACGTGTACATATATATTTTTAGAAGACAACCCAATATATTGATCTAGGTCCATTTTGGTGTATTTCAAGCCATCTTTTCACCGTCAAATGCGATAAAAAAAATTGTTAACTTTTTCACTAACTTTTTCACAAACTTGAGGTTTCTCACTAAAATAATTTACAAACAGCTAGTGCAATTATGGCACAAATGGTTGTAAATGCTTCTCTGAGATCCCCTTTGTTCAGAAATATCAGACATATATGGCTTTGGCATTGCTTTTTGGTAATTAGAAGGCCGCTAAATGACGCTGCGCACCACACTTGTATTATGACCAGCAGTTAAGGGGTTAATTCGGTAGCTTGTAGGGTTAATTTTTGTTTAAGTGTAGAGATCAGCCTCACACCTTTCACTTCCCACCCCCTGATCCCTCCCTGATCCCCCTCAAACAGGTCTCTTCCATCCCCCACCTCACAATTGTCACTGCTATCTTAAGTACTGGCAGAAAGTCTGCCAGTACTAAAATAAAAGGCTTTTTTTTCTATTTTTTTTATTTCTTTATAAATATTCTGCAGTGTTGGATCCCCCCTTAGCCCCCAACCTCCATGATCCCCCCCCCAAACACCTCTCTAACCCTCCCCCTCTACCTATTTGCCGCCATCTTGGGTCCTGGCAGCTGTCTGCCAGTACCCAGTTTCCTAAAGAAAATGCCTCTTTTTATACAAAATTTTTAAAAACAAACAATTTTTCTGTAGTGTAGCTGCCCCCGCCTCAATACTCTTCCCCCATCCCCCTCCCAGATCCCTTTCCCAACATTATTACTTTCCCAACAATACTCTTTCCTCCTTCCCTCCTCCTCTCCCTCCTTCATCGTATTAGTTAATGAAGCGTGCGCGCCCTCACACGCCCCCGCCCCCTCGCATGCACTACAGGATACGGATTCACTCTTGGAGGAAGTTCCCCAGTGATGGGCCACCCACCTGCTTATCTCAGATCCCTCCCATACCACCAACGATCAGCACCATCACTGGCCGACGCAGAGAGGGCCACAGAGTGGCTCTCTCTGCATCGGTTTGCTGAAAAAAGGGCATTGCGTGATGCATCAATATTAAGGCATCGCTGCAATACCCTGAAAGCGTCAATCACGATTGCTTCCACCGCTTGAAACCCCAGAGGTCGTGCCAGGCACAACCTTGGTCATTAACTGACACTTTTTGTAGGACATGCCTGGCACGTCCTTGGTTGTTAAGGGGTTAAAGGTATATGTAACCCAAAAATTTTCTTTTGTGATTAAGACAGAGCATAACATTTTAAAAATGTTTACAATTTACTTCTGTTAGCAAATGTGCTTCTTTTCCATGATATTCTGTATTAAAAAGATACCTCGTGCTGTCAGACTTGCCCCTAACCTCTCCTCCTTTAAACGTTCCCTAAAGACCTTTCTTTTCAGGGAAGCTTATCACCCGACTTATTAACAAACTAACTTCACTTAACTAACAGCTGCCCTCTATCTCCTCACTAATATCATTCTCACCTTTGCAGTCCCCACCTCCTGTTTCCCATCCTACCCATCTAGATTGTAAGTTCCCACGGGAATAGGGCCCTTAATTCCCCCTGTATTTGTCTGTAAAATTTTGTCTTATCGTATTTTTTCTCCATTGTACTGTTATCCTTGTACCCATGGGCAGCGCTGCGGAATGGCGCTTTATAAATAAAGAATAATAATAGTAATAATAAATACCAAGGTAGGTATCTGAAGCACTGCATGGTAGGAAATAGTGCTGCCATTTAGTGCTCTCAAATGGATAACATTCTTGCAAAACTGCTGCCATATAGTGCTCAAGAAATTGTCCGGCTCCTAAGCTTACATCCCGGCATTTAAACAAAAGATACCAAGAAAAATTGATAATAGAAGTAAATTAGAATGCTGTTTAAAACTACATGGTCTAACTTAATGATAAAAAAAACATAATTTATGCTTACCTGATAAATTTATTTCTCTTGTAGTGTATCCAGTCCACGGATCATCCATTACTTATGGGATATTAACTCCTCCCCAACAGGAAGTGCAAGAGGATTCACCCAGCAGAGCTGCTATATAGCTCCTCCCCTAACTGCCATTACCAGTCATTCGACCGAAAACATGCAGAGAAAGGAAAACCATAGGGTACAGTGGTGACTGTAGTTTAATGGAAAAATTACCTGCCTTAAAGTGACAGGGCGGGCCGTGGACTGGATACACTACAAGAGAAATAAATTTATCAGGTAAGCATAAATTATGTTTTCTCTTGTTAAGTGTATCCAGTCCACGGATCATCCATTACTTATGGGATACCAATACCAAAGCTAAAGTACACGGATGACGGGAGGGACAGGCAGGCTCTTTATACGGAAGGAACCACTGCCTGAAGAACCTTTCTCAAAAAAACAGCCTCCGAAGAAGCAAAAGTGTCAAATTTGTAAAATTTGGAAAAAGTATGAAGAGAAGACCAAGTTGCAGCCTTGCAAATCTGTTCAACAGAAGCCTCATTATTAAAGGCCCAAGTGGAAGCCACAGCTCTAGTAGAATGTGCTGTAATTCTTTCAGGAGGCTGCTGTCCAGCAGTCTCATAGGCTAACCGTATTATGCTACGAAGCCAAAAGGAGAGAGAGGTAGCCGAAGCTTTTTGACCTCTCCTCTGACCAGAATAAACGACAAACAGGGAAGACGTTTGTCGAAAATCCTTAGTTGCCTGTAGATAAAATTTCAGGGCACGGACTACATCTAGCTTGTGTAGCAGACGTTCCTTTTTCGAAGAAGGATTAGGACACAAAGATGTAACCACAATCTCTTGATTGATATTCCTGTTAGTGACCACCTTAGGTAGGAACCCAGGTTTAGTACGCAGAACTACCTTGTCTGAATGAAAAATCAGATAAGGAGAATCACAATGTAAGGCAGATAACTCAGAGACTCTTCGAGCCGAGGAAATCGCCATTAAAAACAGAACTTTCCAAGATAACAACTTGATATCAATGGAATGAAGGGGTTCAAACGGAACCCCCTGTAAAACATTAAGAACTAAGTTCAAACTCCATGGTGGAGCAACAGTTTTAAACACAGGCTTGATCCTAGCTAAAGCCTGACAAAAAGCTTGAACGTCCGGAACTTCTGACAGACGTTTGTGTAAAAGAATGGACAGAGCTGAAATCTGTCCCTTTAAGGAACTAGCGGATAAACCCTTTTCTAAACCTTCTTGTAGAAAAGACAATATCCTCGGAATCCTAACCTTACTCCATGAGTAACTCTTGGATTCGCACCAATATAAGTATTTGCGCCATATCTTATGGTAAATCTTTCTGGTAACAGGCTTCCTAGCCTGTATTAAGGTATCAATAACTGACTCAGAAAAACCACGTTTTGATAAAATCAAGCGTTCAATTTCCAAGCAGTCAGCTTCAGAGAAATTAGATTTTGATGTTTGAAGGGACCCTGGATCAGAAGGTCCTGTTTCAGAGGTAGCGACCAAGGTGGACAGGATGACATGTCCACTAGATCTGCATACCAAGTCCTGCGTGGCCATGCAGGCGTTATTAGAATCACTGATGCTCTCTCCTGTTTGATTCTGGCAATCAATCGAGGAAGCATTGGGAAGGGTGGAAACACATAAGCCATCCCGAAGGTCCAAGGTGCTGTCAAAGCATCTATCAGAACCGCTCCCGGATCCCTGGATCTGGACCCGTAACGAGGAAGCTTGGCGTTCTGTCGAGACGCCATGAGATCTATCTCTGGTTTGCCGCAACGTCGAAGTATTTGGGCAAAGACCTCCGGATGAAGTTCCCACTCCCCCGGATGAAAAGTCTGACGACTTAAGAAATCCGCCTCCCAGTTCTCCACTCCCGGGATGTGGATTGCTGACAGGTGGCAAGAGTGAGACTCTGCCCAGCGAATTATCTTTGAAACTTCCATCATTGCTAGGGAGCTTCTTGTCCCTCCCTGATGGTTGATGTAAGCTACAGTCGTGATGTTGTCCGACTGAAACCTGATGAACCCCCGAGTTGTTAACTGGGGCCAAGCCAGAAGGGCATTGAGAACTGCTCTCAATTCCAGAATGTTTATTGGTAGGAGACTCTCCTCCTGATTCCATTGTCCCTGAGCCTTCAGAGAATTCCAGACAGCGCCCCAACCTAGTAGGCTGGCGTCTGTTGTTACAATTGTCCAGTCCGGCCTGCTGAATGGCATCCCCCTGGACAGATGTGGCCGAGAAAGCCACCATAGAAGAGAATTTCTGGTCTCTTGATCCAGATTCAGAGTAGGGGACAAGTCTGAGTAATCCCCATTCCACTGACTTAGCATGCACAATTGCAGCGGTCTGAGATGTAGACGTGCAAAGGGTACTATGTCCATTGCTGCTACCATTAAGCCGATCACCTCCATGCATTGAGCTACTGACGGGTGTTGAATGGAATGAAGGACACGGCATGCATTTTGAAGCTTTGTTAACCTGTCTTCTGTCAGGTAAATCTTCATTTCTACAGAATCTATAAGAGTCCCCAATAAGGGAACTCTTGTGAGTGGAAAGAGAGAACTCTTCTTTTCGTTCACCTTCCATCCATGCGACCTTAGAAATACCAGTACTAACTCTGTATGAGACTTGGCAGTTTGAAAGCTTGAAGCTTGTATCAGAATGTCGTCTAGGTACGGAGCTACCGCAATTCCTCGCGGTCTTAGTACCGCCAGAAGAGCACACAGAACCTTTGTGAAGATTCTCGGAGCCGTAGCCAATCCGAATGGAAGAGCTACAAACTGGTAATGCCTGTCTAGAAAGGCAAACCTTAGATACCGGTAATGATCTTTGTGAATCGGTATGTGAAGGTAAGCATCCTTTAAATCCACTGTGGTCATGTACTGACCCTTTTGGATCATGGGTAAAATTGTCCGAATAGTTTCCATTTTGAACGATGGAACTCTTAGTAATTTGTTTAGGATCTTTAAATCCAAGATTGGCCTGAAAGTTCCCTCTTTTTTGGGAACCACAAACAGATTTGAGTAAAACCCTTGTCCTTGTTCCGACCGCGGAACCGGATGGATCACTCCCATTAATAAAAGATCTTGTACGCAGCGTAGAAACGCCTCTTTCTTTATTTGGTTTGTTGACAACCTTGACAGATGAAATCTCCCTCTTGGGGGAGAGAATTTGAAGTCTAGAAGGTATCCCTGAGATATGATCTCTAACGCCCAGGGATCCTGGACATCTCTTGCCCAAGCCTGGGCGAAGAGAGAAAGTCTGCCCCCCACTAGATCCGTTCCCGGATCGGGGGCCCTCGATTCATGCTGTCTTAGGGGCAGCAGCAGGTTTTCTGGCCTGCTTGCCCTTGTTCCAGGACTGGTTAGGTCTCCAGCCTTGTCTGTAGCGAGCAACAGCTCCTTCCTGTTTTGGTGCAGAGGAACTTGATGCTGCTCCTGCTTTGAAATTACGAAAGGAACGAAAATTAGACTGTCTAGCCTTAGGTTTGGCTCTGTCTTGAGGCAGGGCATGGCCTTTACCTCCTGTAATGTCAGCGATAATTTCTTTCAACCCGGGCCCGAATAAGGTCTGCCCTTTGAAAGGTATATTAAGCAATTTAGATTTAGAAGTAACGTCAGCTGACCAGGATTTTAGCCACAGTGCTCTGCGTGCCTGAATGGCGAATCCGGAATTCTTAGCCGTAAGTTTAGTTAAATGTACTACGGCATCTGAAATAAATGAGTTAGCTAACTTAAGGGCTTTAAGCTTGTGTGTAATCTCATCTAATGGAGCTGATTCAAGTGTCTCTTCCAGAGACTCAAACCAAAATGCTGCTGCAGCCGTGACAGGCGCAATGCATGCAAGAGGTTGCAATATAAAACCTTGTTGAACAAACATTTTCTTAAGGTAACCCTCTAACTTTTTATCCATTGGATCTGAAAAGGCACAGCTATCCTCCACCGGGATAGTGGTACGCTTAGCTAAAGTAGAAACTGCTCCCTCCACCTTAGGGACCGTTTGCCATAAGTCCCGTGTGGTGGCGTCTATTGGAAACATCTTTCTAAATATCGGAGGGGGTGAGAACGGCACACCGGGTCTATCCCACTCCTTAGTAACAATTTCAGTAAGTCTCTTAGGTATAGGAAAAACGTCAGTACTCGCCGGTACCGCAAAATATTTATCCAACCTACACATTTTCTCTGGTATTGCAACTGTGTTACAATCATTCAGAGCCGCTAACACCTCCCCTAGTAATACACGGAGGTTTTCCAGCTTAAATTTAAAATTTGAAATATCTGAATCCAGTTTGTTTGGATCAGAACCGTCACCCGCAGAATGAAGCTCTCCGTCCTCATGTTCTGCAAATTGTGACGCAGTGTCTGACATGGCCCTAATATTATCAGCGCACTCTGTTCTCACCCCAGAGTGATCACGCTTACCTCTTAGTTCTGGTAATTTAGCCAAAACTTCAGTCATAACAGTAGCCATATCCTGTAATGTGATTTGTAATGGCCGCCCAGATGTACTCGGCGCTACAATATCACGCACCTCCCGAGCGGGAGATGCAGGTACTGACACGTGAGGCGAGTTAGTCGGCATAACTCTCCCCTCGTTGTTTGGTGAAATATGTTCAATTTGTACAGATTGACTTTTATTTAAAGTAGCATCAATACAGTTAGTACCTAAATTTCTATTGGGCTCCACTTTGGCTTTAGCACATATAGCACAGATATCTTCCTCTGAATCAGACATGTTTAACACACTAGCAAATAAACTAGCAACTTGGAAATACTTTTCAAGTAATTTACTATAATATGAAAACGTACTGTGCCTATAAGAAGCACAGAAAAAGTTATGACAGTTGAAAATTAATAAACTGAAAAGCTATAGCATCAAATCTTTGTAAAAAACACAATTTTAGCAAAGGATTGCTCCCATTAGCAAAGGATAACTAACCCTGATAGCAGAAAAAAAAAAAAAAAAAAAATACAGAAATAAACGTTTTTTTTTTTTTTTATCACAGTCAACTACAATCTCACAGCTCTGCTGTGAGTGATTACCTCCCTCAAAACAAGTTTTGAAGACCCCTGAGTTATGTAGAGATGAACCGGATCATGCAGGGGAGACAATAAACTTCTGACTGAATTTTTTGATGCGTAGCAAAAGCACCAAAAAAGGTCCCTCCCCCTCACACATAACAGTGAGAGAGATCAGTAAACTGTCATAAATTAAATAAAACGACTGCCAAGTGGAAAAAAATAGTGCCCAAAACATTTTTTCACCCAGTACCTCAGAAAATTAAACGATTTTACATGCCAGCAAAAAACGTTTAACATTAATAAATTGAGTGTTATTAAAAAGCCTGTTGCTAGTCCCTGCAAATTAGGCTAAAGTTTTATGCATACAGTATAATTCCAGTGAAGTGCCATTCCCCAGAATACTGAAGTGTAAAATATACATACATGACAGCCTGATACCAGTTGCTGCTACTGCATTTAAGGCTGAGTTTACATTATATCGGTATGGCAGAATTTTCTCATCAATTCCATTGTCAGAAAATAATAAGCTGCTACATACCTCTTTGCAGATTAATCTGCCCGCTGTCCCCTGATCTGAAGTTTACCTCTCCTCAGATGGCCGAGAAACAGCAATATGATCTTAACTACTCCGGCTAAAATCATAGAAAAACTCAGGTAGATTCTTCTTCAAATTCTACCAGAGAAGGAATAACACACTCCGGTGCTATTATAAAATAACAAACTTTTGATTGAAGGTATGAAACTAAGTATAATCACCACAGTCCTCTCACACATCCTATCTATTCGTTGGGTGCAAGAGAATGACTGGTAATGGCAGTTAGGGGAGGAGCTATATAGCAGCTCTGCTGGGTGAATCCTCTTGCACTTCCTGTTGGGGAGGAGTTAATATCCCATAAGTAATGGATGATCCGTGGACTGGATACACTTAACAAGAGAAATTAAGGTTTTATATCCATTTAAAATTAACACACAATTTAATAAATAAATAAATATACATCTGTATAAATTTACACTTATAATAGGACAACACAAATGTCTAGTGACCATGTGACCCATTGTTATAAAGCCTAGAAGACCCTCTTAAAAAATATTTATTCATTTATTTGAGTCAAGGCTCATGGAAGCCCCTATGTGTACAACAAAATTTTATATACATATACCCAAAGGCCCTAATTTATATGAGGCTAACCCCTTCTTGTTTTGACTATAGTGTTTAGAAACATAAAACACACACATACACACTCACACAATCGTTAACAAATTTGTTTCTTAAAATTGTAATGGAAACAACATCTTTTTCCCCACACATTTTTTGTAGAGTTCTTACTCATCATGATATATACATAAAATAATGGTATGGTTTGAATCTGCTGGGTCAACTGAGAAAAAAACAATATATATGTTTGAGTTTCTCACTGAGAAATTACCTACAGTGGGGCTTAAATGTGAGTAGCATCTAAAAACTCCAAAACAACTCAGAAGTTAATGGGTAAAATAACTGCTCATTGTCTTAAAAGGGGTTTATGAAATAGCTAAAGCCATGCACTTGGCACACTCTTGTGATGTTGCTGAGAAAGACACAGCTGTTAATTGGCAGATAGGTAGGTACTTATGCTATCCCTGACTGGCGGAGCAGCTGTGTTCTGCTCAGGGATACAGTACCCTTGTAGAAGCTAAATACATAGGGCTAAATTACGAGTGGTGCGCTAAATGTTGTGCTCGATCGATAAGATGTGCTCGATCGATAAGGTTGTTTATTGCGGCTCTTTGCGCACATCAGAAGTAGCACTTGCTTTACAGGTTGAAAGTAAACCTGTTTGCTTGAGCCCAATTGAATTTAATGGGGTTGGGATAGTGCGACTTCAGAGCTCTGTTTAACTTACGCAAGACAAAACATTTGCACAAAACACATCAAATTTATATTTAACAGTCAAGTTACACTCATAATAACACTGACTGATAAATATTATTAAAAAATATTGTATAAAATAGTTATAAGGGGCTTAAAGATATGAGTTCTCATGTGTTAGAGAAAAAAAGGCATGCAAAGGGCTTTAACATAGAGATACATACAAATACATGTCTAAATATGTATACACAGTATATATATACATATATATATATATATGTGTGTGTGTATGTGTACATATCTAGTTATATATTACTATGTGTATATATGTATTTACAGACATATATACACATATAAACTCATAAATATATGTGTATATTTACAGTATATAGGTAGATATATAAGTGCAATGGTGTCCTTTGCAGTTAAGAAGCTAAAAACATGAAAAAACATATTTATACAATATTCATATTTAATAAAGTGTATTGTACGTATTTACTGTAAATATTTCACATTCCAATACTCTTCACAAGGGCGAATATGTTCTAAGCATTTTTTAAATAGATATCATATATTGTATATATAGGTATAGATATATATTTTACCAAAAAAACATTATATATATATATATATATATATATTATGATATATTATAACATTATATATATATATATATATATATATATATAGTCTCATATATATAGTCTCTCTCTCTCTCTCTCTCTCTCTCTCTCTCTCTCTATATATATATATATATATATATATATATATATATACTGTATATATATATACTGTATATACCTTATATAAATAGAACACATAGAATGTGAAATATTAATATTTTATGTTGGGTCAGCACACTTGAGAAAACAGAATCGGGTTTGTGCGACTTGTTTTTTTTCCCACTTTTCCCACTTCAATTAGGTCTCTGGGGGAATAGTCAAACACGGTTGCGATATTTGAAGTTTTGCACACATTGGATTAGCGCTCGTGCAAAACCTTTTTACTTTCATCTTGTAATATGTGCGCTAACCCGACACGCGCAAAAAGCTTACTTCTAGTGGAGTTAACACGTGCGCAGGAACGATAAATAGCGCTCCACTCATAATCTAGCTCATAGTTAGAAAAGAGCATCCATTTTATAGTAAAGTGCTCTAATTTCAGCATTTTTATAAGCATGCTAGAATGTTCCTTTAAGAAGAAATATGACATTCTCTTTTTGTATATAATTTTTAATCGGCCAGCTGTTTCACCAGCAGGTTGACAATGTTTGTTAGGAACCTAAGCAGAGTAGATTCTCTCTTGAGACCATAAACACAAGGAGGGAGGAATCTGGAAAAACAGGAAGATGGTCCAAACAGCTGCATTAAGTTCACTTTGCATAGAAGAGTAAAATGGAAGTAGTAGAACTAACATGTTGCAGAAAACATTTATTTTTTATGTTGCTTCTAAAATATGACATTTAAAATGTATTACAGTCTGTTTGTTTTTTGGTGAAATGTATATAAATGTACTGATAAAAATATGCTGGTGAGGCTTGTAACCAATAACAGCAGTCGAAGGTCTTATAACCAATCAGGGACAGTTGCATACAGACATGCACTTCCTGTTAACTTCAGTAAAATAAACAGCCTTAAAGTGATGGTAAACTCAAGCTTATTAAGTTTAATACTTTAGAAGTACTCCTCGGTATGTGCACAGTGATGCCTGATTTTTTTTTAAATAAAACTTTTTTCAATGAAAATATTACTTTTTAAAGCCGCTCTGTTACCTGTGCCCCGGCCGCCTCTGTCTGAAAATGTCTGTAATCTCAATTTGACAGACAGGTGCATTGTCCAATAGGGACTGCACCATACGCCCTATGTCAGTCTAGTAGATGCAGTATTATGCACGCTCCCAGATTCAAGCATAATCGCCAGAATTACAACTATACAAATGTAGTTTTAGCTCCAATCTTACAGCTGCTTATAGTGAACAGTGAATCTTCCTGTCAGTAGCGATTCACTGTTCACTGCAGTTTTTAAAACGGCACTTTTTTTTTCTTCTAAAATGAAGGGCTGAAGGCTGTGCTGAAGAGTCTCCCCATGAACCGCAGGAGAAAAAAAAAAGTGCCGTTTTCACCGCTGCAGTGAACAGTGAATCGCTACTGACAGGAAGATTCACTGTTCACTATAAGCAGCTGTAAGATTGGAGCTAAAACTACATTTGTATAGTTGTAATTCTGGCGATTATGCTTGAATCTGGGAGCGTGCATAATACTGCATCTACTAGACTGACATAGGGCGTATGGTGCAGTCCCTATTGGACGATGCACCTGTCTGTCAAATTGAGATTACAGACATTTTCAGACAGAGGCGGCCGGGGCACAGGTAACAGAGCGGCTTTAAAAAGTAATATTTTCATTGAAAAAAGTTTTATTTTAAAAAAAATCAGGCATCACTGTGCACATACCGAGGAGTACTTCTAAAGTATTAAACTTAATAAGCTTGAGTTTACCATCACTTTAACATAAACTTTTTTTCTTACAATAGCAGTAGAAGCATAAGGAAAACACAATCTTGTTCCAAAGGTAGAAACTGCAAGTTTTAAGACTGACATCATTTAAAAGGGGATGAGAAGAGTATTATACCCTCACAGTGGGCTTTCAGCACTGGTGGATTATGGCCAGTTATATTGGGGTTAAACCTCCCTACCACTATCTCTATCCACCTAGCAATGCACCAGGGGTCAAGTCCTACAAAAAAGTGTGGGAACTCACAAAGACTTCCACCCCCTCAAAATGAATATTGTTGTATACACACACAAGCTTACATACACACTGTATTTATATGTATATAATCTATACATTTTGGTTAATGAAAGCAAATGAAAATCAATAAAGGGTTGAATGATTGCCTTTGGGCCTTGGTGAGTCTCACCCACTTAAGATGCAATAGTCCTATTTCTGCTGAGGGGAGCTATATAACCCCAAAGCAAGCCACACAGAAATGTAAGCACCATGTGTTCCACACAGTGCAGGGTGATCACACAGCAGGACCGCTGACAGGTTTGAGTTTAGTGTATTGTAGGAAGTATTATAGCCCATTACTAGGGGATCTCACTATCCCTCTAACCAGACTGTGCTTCAGCTCCTCCGACCAGCAGCATTGTTTACTGAAACATTTTATAGTCCCACCCTTGACCACCAATGACTTTGGCTTCTCCCACCCTGAGTCCACACATTGAACACTCATGAATCATCATGGAGCTCTGCAGAATAAGTTTTTGCCTCAATATGTAACCTAAGGAACTGTCAGTGATTATGGCATCCCCAACATTGAGAAGACGAAGTATTGGCAGGTTTTAAAGGGAATGAGTTTTGTCTTTAACATGTTAAGTGAGCCTTACAAAATAAAATGTTCTTTTACCATGTAAAGGTTGTTTGATCATTTTATTAGGGCTGCTTCATTGTAGTGCAAACAGAAAAATAAAGACTGTGGGCTTGTTTCCATTTCGCTGCAATTTGGTTTGTACTAAATATTGCATTTAAAAATAGATATACATTGTGCCAAAATACCATCAGATATATGTATAAAGATGTAATTATGAATAAATAGAACATATTCTTGAATGTGAAGAACTTTGGAATGTGCAATATTCATATTTTCCTTTAGAATATGCGATCGGGTTTGCGCAAAAGAGTGGGGTGTTTTTCAACTTTTTTTGCTCCATTGACTTCTATGGAGGAATACGTTAACGCAATATTCAAAGTTCGGCTTTTTGTGTCTATCGGGTTAGCGCGCAAGCGAAAACTTTTTACTTTCAACTTGTAATATGAACGCTACACAACGTGCATAAAAACATACTTTTAGCGGAGTTAGCGTTCAAAAGGGTGCGTTAAATAACCCTCCACTTGTAATCTGGCCCAAAATGTTTCGCTGTAAATCCAGTTCAGCTACAGAATTTGGGGTATAATACAACAAGGCTCTCTTTTAAATGCAATAAAGATTTTTTTTAATGAGAGTAAAATTCAAAAATTGCACAACATAAGTAAATTTCATCCAGTAAAGAGTAATTCATGGAAGTGTGTTATTGAGGGAAGTGGAAAATGCAGCAGGCGGCAGAGTTTAATCATTTTAAACTGAAGTGGCAAGAACTTTCTAATAGTAGGTATTGCATTGCACCTTTTGAAACTACATATAATTAAATGCTGTACATTTATTGTCTACACTATTATTTCACTTTAAAGCTGTTTAATGATAATAATGAAAAAAGTTAAATTAAAAGATTTATAAACTATTACTATTGCTAAGGTACGAAACACAACACACTCCTGTATGTGCTACTGTACATCTGAGATTACATTGGCTAGGAATAAATGTGGTGCGTATGTGAATTCCACCGGTCATTTGCCTCAGATGTCTCTTTGACCACTTGCTATTGTTAGTGATAATTTTTCAGAACTACGTAGAAGTGATGGTTTATGATGATGGGGACATTGGCCCCAATTTATCAAGGTCTGGCGGACCTGATCCAAGAGCTGCTGGTGTAACGCCACCCCCTGCAGACTCGCGGCCAATGGGCCGCCAGCAGGGGGGTGTCAATGAACCCGATCGTACTTGATTTCCAGCGATGTGTGTCCGCAGCGGTCTTTGTGACTGCTGCTTCATAACTGCTGTTTCTGGCGAGTCTGCAGGCTCGCCAAAAACACGGGGCATCAAGCTCCATACGGAGCTTGATAAATATGCCCCATTGGCTCATTGCTGTAAGGGTTATTTGCTGTAGGGGTTCAAGACAGCACAACTATGGATAAAGTACCCTTAGGGAGTCTATGACTGCAAGATTAGAGTCCAACATAATGTAATGCAGGCACCTGTGTTAGGCCAACAATAGTCACCAACACTCAGTTATCGCTTTTCTTTAGTGGCTTTGTCACAAAAAGTCTGGTAGTTAATTTGATGATGACTCTATTATAGCTACTACATGATATTTAAGCCAAATGGGCCAATTTATTATAGTGCGAACGGACATGATCCGCTGTAGCGGATCATGTTTGCCGCACATCAATAAATGCAGACAGCATGTGCTGTCGGCATTTATCATTACACAAACATTTCTCGTTAAATGCTTGTGCAATGCCGCCCCTGCACATTCGTGGCCAATCAGCCGCTAGCAGGGGGTGTCAATCAACCAGATCATATCCGATCGGGCTGATTACTGTCCGCCGCCTGAGAGGTGGCGAACGAGTTATGGAGCAGCGGTCCTATGACCGCTGCTTCTTAACTTCCGTTTCAGGCGGACCTGAAGCGGAGTGGGTCAGAAGCAGCTTCCACTGCTTCATAAATCGACCATATAGTTTCTACTTAGGTTTAGACCACTGCAGTCATTCTCTTGTGTCCCTAGATCTTTTACTCATCCTTGCAGCTTTACAACTGTCTTTCCTAAGGTTTGCAACAATTTAGCATCCCATAGCTTCGCATGTCTGTAACAATGCAGTTGCTCTCTTTTTTATGCCTATGGCAATGCAACCATTTTTTCCCCAAAGCCTAGAACAATGAAGCCATTATTATATGTTTCATTTAAGGCAGGTCTGCCAAGAATGTGCCCTGTGTCACAGAAACCAGGGCATCCACATGTCACTGGCATTGCATTGCTTAAAGGGACATTGTACACTAGATTTTTCTTTGCATAAATGTTTTGTAGATGATCCATTTATATGTATTTATATAGTTTTGCTTATTTTTTAATAACATTGTGCTAATTTTCAGACTCTAGAGCAAGCCCCAAAGTTTTAGATGTATACTGATGTCTACAGACTCCTTCCTCTAATGGGTGTTTTCATATGCAGGGGAGGGGGGGAGTGTCTGCTCTTTCTGCTTTCTCAGCCCATTTCAGTGGATGCCCTAGCCTTACCTCATCAACAGTGCTAAATTGGGAGCTTCTAAGGAAGTTTTTAAAAGGTTTTATAATGGATTTTTAGATCAGTATCTGTGCATATTCTTCTTTATAGCAGTGTCTATTACATGCAGTTATATGAAAATAAGTGTATACTGTCCCTTTAATTTGCCATGTAGCTGGATTTTGATAGGGTGCATGCTATTCTATATAAGTGTTTTTTTTTCTGCATATCACATTCAGCAGACAAGCAACATTACATTTAGCAGCATACACTTTTTTTCATACGTTGGGTAGGTTTGGAATCTGTGGGTTGCTTTTTTAAGCTCATATGTGATATTTTAAGTATAACAAAAACTTTATAATAATTAACAGGTAATGAAAAGAATTAGACAAGTATGTGTGTGAATGTTGTATTCACAAGCAGATCTCTGTTAAGGATGTTGTATTTTGCACATAGAGCTTGTTTGTTAACACGTCACCTGCATGCATGATGGACCAAGAGTATGTATCTCTATGTTATTTATTTAAAGGACCAGTCAATGCAGCAGATTTGCATAATCAACAAATGCATGCTAAGAAGACAATGCAATAGCACTTATTCTAAACTTCAAATGAGTAGTAGATTTTTGTTAAATAAATTGCAGTGTTATGTCTATTTCCACTCCCCTTGTATCATGTGACAGCCATCAGCCAATAACAAATGTATACACGTATATGCTTTGAATTCTTGCACATGCTCAGTAGGAGTTGGTGTCTCAAAAAGTGTAAATATAAAAAGACTGCACATTTTGTTAATTGAAGTAAATTGGAAAGTTGTTTAAAATTGCATGCTGTATCAGAATCTTGGGGCGCGATCCGATATACGGCGCAGGTTTCGGCACAAGCGTGGAAACCTGCGCTGCCCGTAGTTTCAGCTCGCAACTCGAGCTATCCCATATACGGCGCCGTCAGATGCTAAAGTGCCGCATAAAAATCCTGACTAAGTTATTAAATCACCCGTACTGTCTAATACGCCTCCCAAAAATAACCCGACACGTATACCCCTCTATCCTCAATCCCCCCTCTCACTCCTAACAATAAATGTATTAACCCCTAAACTGCCGCTCCCGGACCCCGCCGCCAGCTACATTATCTATATTACCCCCTAATGTGAGCCCCCTACCCCGCCGCTACCTATTTGAACTATATTACCCCCAATTGTGAGCCCCCTACACCGCCGCTACCTATTTTAACTATATTAACCCCTAATCTGACCCCCTTACACCGCCGTCACCTATATTAAAATTATTAACCCCTAATCTGACCCCCTTACACCGCCGCCACCTATATTAAAATTATTAACCCCTAATCTAATCCCCCTTACACCGCCGCCACCTATATTAAATTAATTACCCCCTAATCTAATCCCCCTATACCGCCGGCACCTATATTAAATTATTAACCCCTAATCTAATCCCCCTATACTGCCGCCACCTATATTAAATTAATTAACCCCTAAAATACTAAAATTTCCCGACCACTAAACCTAAGTCTAACCCTACAAATAGCCCTGAAAAGGGCTTTTTGCGTGGCATTACCCCAAAGTAAACAGCTCTATTGCCAGCCCTTAAAAGGGCTTTTTGCGGGGCATTGTCACAAAGTAATCAGCTCTTTTGCCTCTAATCTAAATCCCCCTACACCGCCACCACCTATAATAAATGTATTAACCCCTAATCTAATCCCCCTACACCGCCGCCACCTATATTAAAATTATTAACCCCAATCTAATCCCCTTACACCGCCGCCACCTATATTAACTATATTAACCCTAATTATATTAGGGTTAATATAGTTAATACAGTTATTATATTATATATATTAACTATATTAACCCTATCTAACTCTAACACCCCTAACTTAATTATTATTAAAATAAATCTAAATAAACTACAAATATCTAAACTAAACTACAATTAAATACACTAAACTAAATTACAAAAAACAAACAAACACTAAATTACAAAAAATAAAAAAAGATTACAAGAATTTTAAGCTAATTATACCTATTCTAAGCCCCCTATAAATAAAATAACAAAGCCCCCCAAAATTCCCTAACCTAATCTAAATTACAAAAGTAAACAGCTCTATTACCAGCCCTTAAAAGGGCCTTTTGTGGGGCATTTCCCCAAAGCTCTTTTGCCTGTAAAAAAACAACAAACCCCCCACCATTACAACCCACCACCCACATACCCCTATTCTAACCCACCCAATCCCTTCTTAAAAAAACCTAAGTCTAACCCACAAGTGCTCCTTACCCCTAACCTGTTTTATTTTGCAGCCAGTTTAGGGAGTTATGGGGCTCCAATACACAGCGTAGGGCTTACTACGCCTGCAATTTGTGGCGATGTGAAATTGGAGTAGGATTTCTCCATTTTCGCCACGTAAGTCCTTACTCTGTATATTGGATACCAACCTCGCTGGTTTGGTATACCTGTCTATGGGCCAAAAAACTACTGCCGAAGGCAGAAATATACGAGCGTAACTTCTATGTTACGCTGTATATGTGATACCAAACCAGTGCAAAATTTTGCGTCGCCGGCTTTTGCGGGTGACGCTGCATATTGGATCGAGGCCCGGAAGTTTAATTTTGACTTGAGTGTCCCTTTAATGGAAAATGAGTGATGTGTTTCTAAATAGTGCAAGGGATGGTGTACTTTGCTGCTGATCTTAATGTCACGTGTTCAATCCACTCAAGTCACATACACCTAGATTTAGAGGTTTGCGTTAGAAGGGGTGCGTTAGCTACACGTGTTTTTTTTACCCCGCACCTTTTAAACAACGCTGGTATTTAGAGTTCTCTGAAGGGCTGCGTTAGGCTCCAAAAAGGGAGCGTAGAGCATAATTTACCGCCACTTCAACTCTAAATACCAGCGTTGCTTACGGACGCGGCCAGCTTCAAAAACGTGCTCGTGCACGATATCCCCATAGGAAACAATGGGGCAGTTTGAGCTGAAAAAAAAAACTAACACCTGCAAAAAAGCAGCGTTCAGCTTCTAACGCAGCCCCATTGTTTCCTATGGGGAAACACTTTCTAAGTCTGCACCTAACACCCTAACATGTACCCCGAGTCTAAACACCCCTAACCTTACACTTGTTAACCCCTAATCTGCCGCCCCCGCTATCTCTGACCTTACATTTTATTATTAACCCCTAATCTGCCGCTCCATACACCGCCGCAACCTACATTATAGCTATGTACCCCTAATCTGCTGCCCCTAACATCGCCGACCCCTATATTATATTTATTAACCCCTAATCTCCCCCCCCCCCCAACGTCACCGCTACCTAACTACACTTATTAACCCCTAATCTGCTGACCGGACCTCGCCGCCACTATAATAAATGTATTAACCCCTAAACCGCCTCACTCCCGCCTCAAAAACCCTATAATAAATAGTATTAACCCCTAATCTGCCCTCCCTAACATCGCTGACACCTAACTTCAAGTATTAACCCCTAATCTGCCGACCGGACCTTGCCGCTACTCTAATAAATGTATTATCCCCTAAAGCTAAGTCTAACCCTAACACTAACACCCCCTAAGTTAAATATAATTTAAATCTAACGAAATAAAATAAATCTTATAAATAAATTAATCCTATTTAAAGCTAAATACTTACCTGTAAAGTAAACCCTAATATAGCTACAACATAACAAATATTGTAGCTATTTTAGGATTTATATTTATTTTACAGGCAACTTTGTATTTATTTTAACTCGGTTGGCTGATTGAATCAGTCAATCAGATTCAAGTTCAATCCGATTGGCTGATCCAATCAGCCAATCAGATTGAGCTCGCATTCTATTGGCTGTTCCGATCAGCCAATAGAATGTTAGCTCAATCTGATTGGCTGATCCAATCAGCCAATCGGATTGAACTTGAATCTGATTGGCTGATTCAATCAGCCAATCAGATTTTTCCTAGCTTAATTCCGATTGGCTGATAGAATCCTATCAGCCAATCGGAATTTGAGGGACGCCATCTTGGATGACGTCACTTAAAGGAACCTTCATTCGTCTGGCGTCGCCGGAAGAAGAGGATGAATCCGCATCAGCTGCTTCAAGATGGTCCCGCTCCGCACCGGATGGATGAAGATAGAAGACGCCGCCTGGATGAACATGTCTACCGGTCCGGATGTCCTCTTCTTGCCGGATAGGATGAAGACTTCGGACCCTCTTCTGGACCTCTTCTTGCCAGATAGGATGAAGACTTCGGACCCTCTTCTGGACGGATCGGTGATACCCGGCGTGGTGAAGATAAGGTAGGAAGATCTTCAGGGGCTTAGTGTTAGGTTTTTTAAGGGGTGTTTGGGTTAGATTAGGGGTATGTGGGTAGTAGGTTGTAATGTTGGGGGGTATTGTATGTTTTTTTTAAATGCAAAAGAGCTGTTTTCTTTGGGGCATGCCCCGTAAAAGGCCCTTTTAAGGGCTGGTAAGGTAATAGAGCTGTTAATTTTTTATTTTAGAATAGGGTAGGGCATTTTTTTATTTTGGGGGGCTTTGTTATTTTTTTAGGGGGCTTAGAGTAGGTGTAATTAGTTTAACCCCTTAGTGACCAGACCACTTTTCAATTTGTTGACCATCTGGGACCAAGGCTATTTTTGCATTTCTGCGATGTTTGTGTTTAACTGTAATTTTCCTCTTACTCATTTACTGTACCCACACATATTATATACTGTTTTTCTCGCCATTAAATGGACTTTCTAAAGATATGATTATTTTCATCATATCTTATAATTTACTATAAAAAAAAATATAAAATATGAGGAAAAAATGAAAAAAATGCACTTTTTCTAACTTTGAGCCCCAAAATCTCTTACACATCTAAAACCACCATAAAATACCAATGCTAAACAGTTTCTAAATTTTGTCCTGAGTTTATAAATACCCAATGTTTACATGTTCTTTGCTTTTTTTGCAAGTTATAGGGCAATAAGTACAAGTAGCACTTTGCTATTTCAAAACCATGTATTTTCAAAATTGGCGATAGTTACATTGTAACACCAATATCTGTCATGAATCCCTGAATAACCCTTCAAATGTATATATTTTTTAAAAGAAGACAACCTAAGGTATTAAACTTGGGGTATTTTGACTTTTTTCATGCAACCATTTTACCACCAATCTATGCCAAAGTTTGGGGGGGAAAAAAAATAATTTGATTTTTTGACAAAATAGCAATTTAAGAATACATTTACTGATAATATTAAGGGTTACTGCCAAATAACACCCTCATATGTCTTCAGCAGCATCTCCTGGGTACAGTGATACCACCCATGTATAGGTGTGTCGGGTTCTCAGGGGGCTAAAAGCTCTTATTTTTAGGGAGCGCATTCCAGTTTTTCAACTTGGAATTTTCACATCGGTCATCATGCACCCATGTCCTATTTGGGACATTTCTGAAGCTGGTCAATGGAATTTACCCCCATCAAACCATATATATTTGAAAAGTAGACACCCTAGGGTATTTCAAATGCTTGTATTTTAACACTTTCCATGCACTAATTCAACCACCAGTCTTTGTCAAACTTTTGGGTAGTCATTATTTTGTGTTATTTTTCACACACATTGTACTTTAGGCATGGATTCTCAGTTCCTGTTATGTGTTACTGCCAAAAAACACCTCAATATGTGTTCAACAACATCTCCTGAGTACAGTGATACCACCCATGTATAGGTGTGTCGGGTTCTCTGGGGGCTAAAAGGCCTTAATTTTAGGAAGCGCATTCCAGTTTTTCAACTTGGAATTTTCACATCGGTCATCATGCACCCATGTCCTATTTGGGACATTTCTGAAGCTGGTCAATGGAATTTACCCCCATCAAACCATATATTTTTGAAAAGTAGACACCCTAGGGTATTTCAAATGCTTGTATTTTAACACTTTCCATGCACTAATTCAACCACCAGTCTTTGTCAAACTTTTGGGTAGTCATTATTTTGTGTTATTTTTCACACACATTGTACTTTAGGCATGGATTCTCAGTTCCTGTTATGTGTTACTGCCAAAAAACACCTCAATATGTGTTCAACAACATCTCCTGAGTACAGTGATACCACCCATGTATAGGTGTGTCGGGTTCTCTGGGGGCTAAAAGGCCTTAATTTTAGGAAGCGCATTCCAGTTTTTCAACTTGGAATTTTCACATCGGTCATCATGCACCCATGTCCTATTTGGGACATTTCTGAAGCTGGTCAATGGAATTTACCCCCATCAAACCATATATTTTTGAAAAGTAGACACCCTAGGGTATTTCAAATGCTTGTATTTTAACACTTTCCATGCACTAATTCAACCACCAGTCTTTGTCAAACTTTTGGGTAGTCATTATTTTGTGTTATTTTTCACACACATTGTACTTTAGGCATGGATTCTCAGTTCCTGTTATGTGTTACTGCCAAAAAACACCTCAATATGTGTTCAACAACATCTCCTGAGTACAGTGATACCACCCATGTATAGGTGTGTCGGGTTCTCTGGGGGATAAAAGGCCTTAATTTTAGGAAGCGCATTCCAGTTTTTCAACTTGGAATTTTCACATCGGTCATTATGCACCCATGTCCTATTTGGGACATTTCTGAAGCTGGCCAATGGAATTTACCCCCATCAAACCATATATTTTTGAAAAGTAGACACCCTAGGGTATTTCAAATGCTGGTATTTTAACACTTTCCATGCACTAATTCAACCACCAGTCTTTGTCAAACTTTTGGGTAGTCATTTTTTTGTGTTATTTTTCACACACATTGTACTTTAGGCATGGATTCTCAGTTCCTGTTATGTGTTACTGCCAAAAAACACCTCAATATGTGTTCAACAACATCTCCTGACTACAGTGATACCACCCATGTATAGGTGTGTCGGGTTCTCTGGGGGCTAAAAGGCCATAATTTTAGGAAGCGCATTCCAGTTTTTCAACTTGGAATTTTCACATCGGTCATCATGCACCCATGTCCTATTTGTGACATTTCTGAAGCTGGCCAATGGAATTTACCCCCATCAAACCATATATTTTTGAAAAGTAGACACCCTAGGGTATTTCAAATGCTGGTATTTTAACACTTTCCATGCACTAATTCAACCACCAGTCTTTGTCAAACTTTTGGGTAGTCATTTTTTTGTGTTATTTTTCACACACATTGTACTTTAGGCATGGATTCTCAGTTCCTGTTATGTGTTACTGCCAAAAAACACCTCAATATGTGTTCAACAACATCTCCTGAGTACAGTGATACCACCTATGTATAGGTGTGTTGGGTTCTCTGGGGGCTAGAAGGCCTTATTTTTAGGAAGCGCATTCCAGTTTTTCAATTTGGAATTTTCACATCGGTCATCATGCACCCATGTCCTATTTGGGACATTTCTGAAGCCGGTCAATGAAATTTACCCCCATAAAACCATATATTTTTGAGAAGTAGACCCCCTAGGGTATTTGAAATGCTGGTATTTTCACACTTTCCATGAACTTATTTAACCACCAGTCTTTGTCAAACTTTTGGGTAGTCATTTTTTTGTGTTATTTTTCACACACATTGTACTTTAGGCATGGATTCTCAGTTCCTGTTATGTGTTACTGCCAAAAAACACCTCAATATGTGTTCAACAACATCTCCTGAGTACAGTGATACCACCCATGTATAGGTGTATTGGGTTCTCTGGGGGCTAGAAGGCCTTATTTTTAGGAAGCGCATTCCAGTTTTTCAACTTGGAATTTTCACATCGGTCATCATGCACCCATGTCCTATTTGGGACATTTCTGAAGCCGGTCAATGAAATTTACCCCCATAAAACCATATATTTTTGAGAAGTAGACCCCCTAGGGTATTTGAAATGCTGGTATTTTCACACTTTCCATGAACTTATTTAACCACCAGTCTTTGTCAAACTTTTGGGTAGTCATTTTTTTGTGTTATTTTTCACACACATTGTACTTTAGGCATGGATTCTCAGTTCCTGTTATGTGTTACTGCCAAAAAACACCTCAATATGTGTTCAACAACATCTCCTGAGTACAGTGATACCACCCATGTATAGGTGTGTTGGGTTCTCTGGGGGCTAGAAGGCCTTATTTTTAGGAAGCGCATTCCAGTTTTTCAACTTGGAATTTTCACATCGGTCATCATGCACCCATGTCCTATTTGGGACATTTCTGAAGCCGGTCAATGAAATTTACCCCCATAAAACCATATATTTTTGAGAAGTAGACCCCCTAGGGTATTTGAAATGCTGGTATTTTCACACTTTCCATGAACTTATTTAACCACCAGTCTTTGTTAAACTTTTGGGTAGTCATTTTTTTGTGTTATTTTTCACACACATTGTACTTTAGGCATGGATTCTCAGTTCCTGTTATGTGTTACTGCCAAAAAACACCTCAATATGTGTTCAACAACATCTCCTGAGTACAGTGATACCACCCATGTATAGGTGTGTTGGGTTCTCTGGGGGCTAGAAGGCCTTATTTTTAGGAAGCGCATTCCAGTTTTTCAACTTGGAATTTTCACATCGGTCATCATGCACCCATGTCCTATTTGGGACATTTCTGAAGCCGGTCAATGAAATTTACCCCCATAAAACCATATATTTTTGAGAAGTAGACCCCCTAGGGTATTTGAAATGCTGGTATTTTCACACTTTCCATGAACTTATTTAACCACCAGTCTTTGTCAAACTTTTGGGTAGTCATTTTTTTGTGTTATTTTTCACACACATTGTACTTTAGGCATGGATTCTCAGTTCCTGTTATGTGTTACTGCCAAAAAACACCTCAATATGTGTTCAACAACATCTCCTGAGTACAGTGATACCACCCATGTATAGGTGTGTTGGGTTCTCTGGGGGCTAGAAGGCCTTATTTTTAGGAAGCGCATTCCATTTTTTACACTTCCCATTTTCACATCCCATGCACCCATGTTCTATTTAAGACATTTCTGAAGCCGGCCAATATAATTTACCCCCATAAAACCATATATTTTTGAAAAGTAGACATCCTAGGGTATTTCAAATGCAGGTGTTTTAACACTTTCCATACACTAATTCAACCACTAGTCTTTGTCAAACTATTGGGCATTCATTTCTTTGTGTTATTTTTCACATACATTGTACTTTAGACATGGATTCACAGCTCCTGTTATGTGTTACTACCAAAGAAGACACCAATATGTGGTCACCAACATCTCTTGAGTTCAGTGATACCACCTATGCATAGGTTTGGTGGCTTGTTTGGGCGGTGCAATGCCAAATGTCTGACATGTGTTTGTGATTTTTTTTCACATTTAGATGAAAACTTGGTCCTGGGAATCATCAGGACCAAGTTTTCATCTTCACGTATATTTTGGAGAGAGCTGCTGTTGTTCTGGGGCTATCTATATTGCATAACTCCTCAGGAATTGTGGGACTTTCAGTACATTGAACATATATGGACATTTCTTTTGCTGTATATCAATACCAAGGAATCTATTAAGTATTTATTATATTTCATTTGTTATTATTGATCATTTATATATATATATAATTTCATTGTTGTATTATTGTTGTTTTATATTTTTCACAGAAAATAACAGAAAATACCATAATTAGAACCTCCACCTTAGGAATAGCATTGAATAGGCGCACCTCTCTTTTTTTCCTAAACACACTTTGTTAGTGTTGTTCCTTCTACATTTTTTTCTTTTTCACATTTAACATATTTTCTTTGCCTATCGTCTTTTTTGGGGGTCTTTTAACATACCCCAATTTATTTGTTTTCCATAAATGTGATTATATTTAAAAAGTTGACCCCCCAAGGTATTATACATGGAGTGGTTTGATGACTTTGATGCAACCGTTTTAGCCCAAAAAATTGGAGAAAGTATATGGTGGTAATTTTTCAATTTTCATTGTTACAGACACATTGCTTTTTTACTATGATTTAGGAGAGACTGTTGTAAGTTATTGCAAAAGAATACTTCAGGTTGTTTTCTGCAAGGCACCCTGAGTACACCTATGCCCCCCATGCATAGGTTTGCCAGGATTTTGGGAAGGTTATGTTACAATTTTATGACTTGTGATTTTAGTTATTAAAAATGAGAGTATTTCTTCTGATAGGCCTATCTTTAGTTTGGGGCCTATCGCATACCCCACTTTTATTTATTGCCATGAAAGTGTATATTTTTTAAATGTTGACACCCCAAGGTATTGTATATGGTGTGCTTTGATGCCTTTGAAGCAACCGTTTTAGCCCAAAAAATTGGAGAAAGTGTATGGTGGTAATTTTTCAATTTTCATTTTTACAGACACATTGCTTTTTGACTATAATTTAGGAGAGACTGTTGTAAGTTATTACAAAAACATACTTCAGGTTGTTTTCTGCAAGGCACCCTGAGAACACCTATGTCCCCCATGCATAGGTTTGACAGGGGTTTTGGTTAAAAAAAAAACAGGCCCAATTTTAGAAAAAAATAGAGTAGTGAAATGTAAAAATCTGGCACAGTAAAAGTAAAAAAAACAAAAAAACATCTAACTGTAAACATAACCAAAAAAAATATATATATATATGTAACAGCAAATGTATTTATTTTTTTAAAAATTGACCATTGTATGGTACCGCTTGAAGCAGTCCCCAATGCAGAGTGCAGGCTGTCCAGGGCAATCAGGACAGTAATATATGGTGTCCCTTCTCTTCCCCCTCTTGGTACAGACTCTGCATTTTTTTTGTGGTTTCTGCTTTGTGGCAGTAGGGGGGATTTTAAAAATAAAATGGGTAGCCCCAACTCTGCTCTTTCCCATCACCGACCGGGGAGCAGGTGCATCATGGTACAAAGTCCCCGTAATAATCTGGAGCTGAAACTGTAAAAAAGTCTTTTTAACTCTGGGGTTTGCTTTTTTGAACAACAAAAAAGCGTTGTGGGTTGCAATCTGCATTAGGTAAATTGCAACCTTTTTGTACCAGGCCCTTGTCTTCCGCATAATTAGGTAGGGCTGCAGCAGCTGATCAGCCAGATCAACCCCACCCATATGCCGGTTATAAGACTTGATGCACACTGGCTTCCTTATGATCTCAGCTCTGCCACGTACAGAAACCGCCACCGTCCTCTCTGTGTGGATGGTGGTAAGAAGGTATACATCCTTCTTGTCTCTGTACTTCAGTGCCAACAGCTCCTCTTGGCGCAGAGCTGAGGTCTCCCCCCTTCGTAGCCGGGTGCGTACAAGCTGTCCTGGGAAACCTGCGCGGTTCTTTTTAATTGTACCGCAAGCTACTGTATCAAAGCAATACAGTAGCTTGAACAAAAGGACACTTGTATAAAAATTGTCTAAGTACAAGTGATACCCTTTGTTCATTAGGGGTAATATCAGGTCCCAGTGGTTCCCATATGTTCTGGGCAACCTGGAGGGTCAAGGTGGCTATCCTTTCCCTCATACACCTGGAAGGCCTGAGTATACCCAGTCTCGCTGTCACAGAGCTTATACACCTTTACCCCATATCTGGAGCGTTTGGAAGGAATATACTGCTTGAATCCCAGCCTTCCCTTATACTTCATTAGGGATTCATCAACGCATATATTCCTTCCAGGTGTATAAGCCTCTGCAAACCTGGCAGAAAAGTGGGTTATCAGGGGGCGGATTTTATACAGCCTGTCAAATTGGGGATGCTCCCTAGGGGGGCACAGGCTGTTGTCGCTGAAGTGCATGAAATGCAGAATCATTTCATACCTCTTCCTCGACATAGTCTGGGAGAAAATGGGGGTAGAGCAGATGGGGCTAGTACTCCAGTAGGAGCGAATGGAGGGTTTCTTTATGATGCCCATCAGCATAGTCAATGCCCAGAATTTTTTGAATTCTGGCACATTGATGGGGGCCCATTGCTGCTTTGCCAAATATGTTCCAGGCTTTGCAGCACGGAACTGATGGGCATATAAATTAGTTTGGGCGACAATGTTCCCCAATATATCATCGCCCAGAAACACTTCCAGAAACTGCTGGGGGCTAAAACCTGCAACATCTATATTTATGCCAGCATTTGCTGTGAAGGGTGGGATATCTGGCCTCTGGAGATGAGGCGTTACCCACTCTTCAGCAGCAATGGCAGCAACACGCCTCCTTCTGGCAGGGGGGCTAGCAGGGGGGCTGGCAGGGGGGCTAGCAGCCACAGATACATCACTATCAGTTGAGACTGCATCTAGTGATGTATCTGAGCACATGGCAGGGTCAAAATTGGGGTCTGAGTCAGAAATAGAGGCATCTGACTCTGACGCAAGGATGGCATACGCCTCCTCAGCACTATATCTTTTCTGTGACATTTTTGTATCTGTCACAGAAAACAATTACTAAAAACAATTAAATTAACTAAATTTATTAACTAAATTAACTAGCAAAAAAGTACAGCTATGCTACTGCCAGTGATTTATAGCGATCACTGGCAAGCTAGGGGTTAATGGCTCTGAAAATTAAATTAAATTAACTAAATGTTTCTGAAAAGAGCCTTTGGGTTTTTAAAAAATTACAACAACAAAATTAACCCCTAAAAAAATGCACAGACAGCAAAAAAGTACAGCTATGTAACTGCCAGTGATTTATAGCGATCACTGGCAAGCTAGGGGTTAATGGCTCTGAAAATTAAATTAAATTAACTAAATTAATTAACTAAATTAACTAGCAAAAAAGTACAGCTATGCTACTGCCAGTGATTTATAGCGATCACTGGCAAGCTAGGGGTTAATGGCTCTGAAAATTATATTAAATTAACTAAATGTTTCTGAAAAGAGCCTTTGGGTTTTTAAAAAATTACAACAACAAAATTAACCCCTAAAAAAAATGCACAGACAGCAAAAAAGTACAGCTATGCAACTGCCAGTGATTTATAGCGATCACTGGCAAGCTAGGGGTTAATGGCTCTGAAAATTAAATTAACTAAATTAATTAACTAAATTAACTAGCAAAAAAGTACAGCTATGCTACTGCCAGTGATTTATAGCGATCACTGGCAAGCTAGGGGTTAATGGCTCTGAAAATTAAATTAAATTAACTAAATGTTTCTGAAAAGAGCCTTTGGGTTTTTAAAAAATTACAACAACAAAATTAATTCCTAAAAAAATGCACAGACAGCAAAAAAGTACAGCTATGCAACTGCCAGTGATTTATAGCGATCACTGGCAAGCTAGGGGTTAATGGCTCTGAAAATTAAATTAAATTAACTAAATGTTTCTGAAAAGAGCCTTTGGGTTTTTAAAAAATTACAACAACAAAATTAACCCCTAAAAAAATGCGCAGACAGCAAAAAAGTACAGCTATGCAACTGCCAGTGATTTATAACGATCACTGGCAAGCTAGGGGTTAATGGCTCTGAAAATTAAATTAAATTAACTAAATGTTTCTGAAAAGAGCCTTTGGGTTTTTAAAAAATTACAACAACAAAATTAACCCCTAAAAAAATGCACAGACAGCAAAATGCAGCAAAAAAAAAAGTGCACCTATGCTACTGCCAATGATATATAGTGATCACTGGCAAGCTAGGGGTTAATGGCTCTGAAAATTAAATTAAATTAACTAAATGTTTCTGAAAAGAGCCTTTGGGTTTTTAAAAAATTACAACAACAAAATTAACCCCTAAAAAAATGCACAAACAGCAAAATGCAGCAAAAAAAAAGTGCACCTATGTTACTGCCAGTGATATATAGTGATCACTGGCAAGCTAGGGGTTAATGGCTCTGAAAAGAGCCTTTGGTTCTATATTTTTTAACAAATAAAAGAAATAAATCTCTCTCTCTGCTAAATACAGGTCTCTCTCTCTCTCCAACAAAATGGCAAGTGAGGAGAGGGAGGGAGATCCACACTGATCATAGTCAATATTTACAAATATTGACATGATCAGACAAATGGGGTATTTTATTATTATTTTTTTTTTAGGGTGGGAGGCTCAGATTGGGTGACCCTAGCTTGCCCCTATGATGATGCAGGCTAGGGACACCCCCAGAGGCCCCATGATGCACTGGGCATCGCCATCTTGGATGCCTAGTGAAGGGGGAGGGGGGGGGCTATTTAGGGCTTTTTTTTATTTAATTCGTTTTTTTTATTTTTTTATTATTACTTTTATTTAATAACCAACTAAGTGCCTCGACCCACCGAGGCACTTAGCACACAAGCAGAGCATCGGAAGCGTGTCCGATCGCTTCCGATGCTCTGAAACACTGCCGGGCTCCACGTGGAGCGAAACCAGAAGTGATCACTCGTGGGGGAGTGATCAATCCGGTCCCGGCACTCGGGAACAGTATTGCAGGATGCCTAGACCTCAAGGCAAGCCTGCAATACTGTTAGAGCAGCTGGAAGCGATTTCGATCGCTTCCAGTGCTCTGTTAAACCGACGACGTATGCCATACGTCCTCGGTCGTTAAGTGCTTTTTTTTTTGAGGACGTATGGCATACGTCGTCGGTCGTTAAGGGGTTAAAATTCTTGTAATCTTTTTTTATTCTTTGTAATTTAGTGGGTTTTTTTTTGTAATTTAGTTTAGTTGATTTAATTGTAGATAATTGTAGATAGTTTATTTAATTAATTTATTGATAGTGTAGTGTTAAGTTTAATTGCAACTTAGGTTAGGATTTATTTTACAGGTAATTTTGTACTTATTTTAACTAGGTAGCTATTAAATAGTTATTAACTATTTAATAGCTGTTGTACCGAGTTAAAATAAATACAAAGTTGCCTGTAAAATAAATATAAATCCTAAAATAGCTACAATATAATTATTCGTTATATTGTAGCTATATTAGGGTTTATTTTACAGGTAAGTATTTAGCTTTAAATAGGATTAATTTATTTAATAAGATTTATTTTATTTCTTAGATTTAAATTATATTTAACTTAGGGGGGTATTAGTGTTAGGGTTAGACTTAGCTTTGGGGGTTAATACATTTATTAGAGTAGCTGCGAGGTCCGTTCGGCAGATTAGGGGTTAATAAGTGTAGTTAGGTAGCGGCGACGTTGGGGGGGGATTAGGGGTTAATAAATATTATGTAGGTGTCGGCGATGTTAGGGGCAGCAGATTAGGGGTACATAGGGATAATGTAGGTTGCGGCGGTGTGCGGTCGGCAGATTAGGGGTTACATTTTTTTATTAGAGTGGCGGCGATGTGGGGGGACCTCGGTTTAGGGGTACATAGGTAGTTTATGGGTGTTAGTGTACTTTAGAGCACAGTAGTTAAGAGCTTTATGAACCGACGTTAGCCCATAAAGCTCTTAACTCCTGACTTTTTTCTGCGGTTGGAGTCTTGTCGTTAGAGTTCTAACGCTTACTTCAGCCAAGACTCTAAATACCAGCGTTAGAAAGATCCCATTGAAAAGATAGGATACGCAATTGACGTAAGGGGATCTGCGGTATGGAAAAGTCGTGGCTGGAAAGTGAGCGTTAGACCCTTTCCTGACTGACTCTAAATACCAGCGGGCGGCCAAAACCAGCGTTGGGACCCCTTAACGCTGGTTTGGACGGCTAACGCAGAACTCTATATCTAGGCGATAGTTTTATTACATTTTATTTTAATATTAACAGAGATCAGAGTAAATTCTAAATGATTACTTTTCGTTTTGTGCTTGATTTAACCACAGAAAAATATGCAGTAGAAATCATTTACAGAGAGTTTGCTTATGAACACATTTAACTTATTTGTATAATGATGTAACAGTTTATTTCAGTATGTGATGTCATTATGAAAAGAAAAACAAAACTTGTAGCTCATGTAGTGCAGTTGAATGTGTAAGTGTCTTATATAATGAAAATTTGAGTAATTTTAGATACATGGAAGCAAGTTAAGGACATATTATGCCTTTAAAAATATATTTAAACAACAGGACAATTAAAAGCAAAAAAAAAAATGTAACTTATCGGGAAATTAAAAATAATGTGTTGACTGACATACAAACAGGAAAGTTCATAGTTTCAGCACTCTCTTAAAGGCATTGACATCTATTTATCAAGCCATCAACCGCAAATACATTGGAATTCCGCAGCGTATTTGTGGCGAGCTTGATTCCCCTTAGTTATCAAACCCTAAAGACCGGCAAAAGTAGAAATTTGTGATGTAACATACAATCCGCTGGACTCAGTCTGACACAGATCGATGCTTACGTCATTAAAGATGTTCCGAATGCAAATTCGGCACAATCTGACTACTTTTGCTAGTTATCAATTTTCTACTAGGTATGCTCGCCACTATTCCGGCCCAGCGTACCTGGTTTTCAATCCGCCACCCTGAAGGCAGCGGATGCCATAGGAATCAATGGGAGTCTGAAAGCAGCGAAAGCTCATGTTCGCTGCTGCCCGATATCCCATTGATTCCTATGGGAACGTATATACCTAACACCCTAGCATGTACCCTGAGTCTAAACACCCCTAATATGCCCCCCTTACACCACCGCCACCTACATTATACTTATTAACCCCTAATCTGCCGCCCGACACTGCCGCCACCTACATTATACTTATTAACCCCTAATCTGCCGTCCCTACACCGCCGCCACCTAAATAAAAGTTATTAACCAATATCCCGCCACTCCCGGACCCCGCCGCAACTAAATAAACTTATTAACCCCTAAACGGCCGCTCCCGGAGCCCACCGCCACCTACATTATACTTATTAACCCCTAATCTGTTGCCCCTACACCGCTGCCACCAACATTATACTTATTAACCCCTAATCTGCTGCCCCAACACCGCCGCCACCTACATTATACTTATTAACCCCTAATCTGCCATCCCTACACCGCCACCTATATAAAAGTTATTAACCCCTATCCCGCCGCTCCCGGACCCCGCCGCAACTAAATAAACTTATTGACCCCTAAACCGCCGCTCCCGGAGCCCACCATCACCTACATTATATTTAGTAACCCCTAATCTGCTGCCCCTACACCGCCGCCACCTACATTATACTTAATGACCCCTAATCTGCCCCCCCTACACCGCCGCCATCTACCTACATTTATTAACCCCTAATCTGCGGCCCCCAACGTCGCCGCCACTATATTAAAGTTATTAACCCCTAAACCTAAGTATAACCCTAACCCAAACACCCCCTAACTTAAATATAATTTAAATAAATCTAAATAAATATTCCTATCATTAAATAAATTATTCCTATTTAAAACTAAATACTTACCTATAAAATAAACCCTAAGATTGCTACAATATAACTAATAGTTACATTGTAGCTAGCTTAGGGTTTATTTTTATTTTACAGGCAACTTTGTATTTATTTTAACTAGGTACAACTACGTACAATAGTTATTAAATAGTTATTAACTATTTAATAACTTCCTAGTTAAAATAAATACAAATATACCTGTAAAATAAAACCTAATCGGAATTAAGGTAGGAAAAATCCTATTGGCTGATCCAATCAGCCAATAGGATTGAGCTTGCATTCTATTGGCTGTTCCAATCCTATTGCATCAGCCAATAGGATTTTTCCTACCTTAATTCTGATTGGCTGATAGAATTCAGCCAATCGGAATTGAAGGGAAGCGATCTTAGATGACGTCACTTAAAGGAACCATCATTGTTGAAGAAGACGTCGTCAGAAGAGGATGCTCCGCGTCGGATGAAGATAGAAGATGCCGTCTGGATGAAGACTTCTGCCCGTCTGGAGGACCACTTCTGCCTGTCTGGAGGACCACTTCTGCCGGCTTCGTTGAGGACTTCGGCCCAGTTAGGTGAAGACTTCTCACGGTAGGGTGATCTTCAAGGGGTTAGTGTTAGGTTTTTTTAAGGGGGGATTGGGTGAGTTTTAGAGTAGGGTTGGTTGTGTGGGTGGTGGGTTTTAATGTTGGGGGGGTTTGTAATTTATTTTACAGGTAAAAGAGCTGATTACTTTGGGGCAATGCCCCGCAAAAGGCCCTTTTAAGGGCTATTTGTAATTTAGTGTAGGGTAGAGCTTTTTTTATTTTGGGGGATTTTTTATTTTGTTAAGGGGATTATATTAGGTGTAATTAGTTTAAAAATCTTGTAATTTGTTTATTATTTTCTGTAATTTAGTGTTTAATAAGTATAATGTAGGTGGCGGCGGTGTAGGGGCGGCAGATTAGGGGTTAATAAGTATAATGTAGGTGGTGGTGGGCTCCGGCAGCGGCGGTTTAGGGGTTAATACATTTATTAGAGTTGCGGTGGGCTCCGGGAGCGGCGGTATAGGGGGTAAACAGTATAGTATATTGTAGGTGTTTAGTGACAGGGTACCAAGAAAGCTGTGAAAAAGCCGAAGAGCAGTGAGATTGATGACTGTTAGTTAACAACAGTCCGCTGCTCATCGCCCCGTACTTGGTGCGCGGCTTTTTGACAGCTTTTTCGATAATTTTGGAGAACGTATTCAGGTCTGCGGCAGCGATATTAGGCGATCTTAGGCGAGCGTATTGGTGCCGTCGAATGCAAGTAAGTTGACGGCTTGATAAATAGATGCCATTGTCTACATCAAAATTTGTATTGTTAGATAACGCTTTTACCACCCATTCCCCATCTTTACACAAGTAATACTGTTATATTAAAATACTTTATAACCTTTAAACCTCTAAATTTCTGCCTGTTTCTAAGCCTCTGCAGGCTGCCTCTTACCTTATGCATTTTTATTCCTTTTTGCAGCCAGAAAGGGCTAGTTCATGTGTGCCACATAGATAACATTGTGCTCACTGCCATGGAGTTATTCATGAGCAAGCACTAATTGTCTAAAATACAAGTCTGTAAATAACTATGAGATAATGAGGGCAGTCTGAAAAGGCTTAGAGACATGGTAATCACAGAGGTAACAAAGTATACTAATGTAACAGTGTTGGAATGCAAAATTGGGTAATGGGTAATAAAGAAATTATCTATCTTTTTAAATAATAACAATTTGGGAGTAGACTCTCCCTTTAATGGAAAGTCAAATCTCTGCACTCACCAGGAACAATGTTTTTAATCTTCTGCTTTAGAATTAAGAGCTCATGTGTAAGTTGGTTGAACAATTTTGTAGTTTCATTTGCAGGATTTAATCATGCTTGTCATATATTTTTTTCTGCATCTTCTACTAAGCAGTGCACAGCAAGGTTCCAATTAAAGGCCAGTGACACCTGTTGACGTAAAAGCCGTATCCACTGCAGTGACTCATTTTATGTACCTAGCCATAATTTATTTCGAGAAAAAAACATACTTGGATGTGTATTGATTCTTGTTTTTTTTTAATTTATTTATTTGATTATGTTAATTCTAGCTCAGTCTCTCTCCAAATACTATATTATATGTAATCTAATTGACTTGTGTTTTTGATAGCTGTAAACATTTTGTTACTGATTTCATTCCCCTATATCTTTGTCCAGATAAGATACTAAAACATGGTAAGTTTATAAATAAAAAAATCAGAAAATTTAAATTGTTAACTGAATGTATTGATTCTAATTATGGTAGTTCTTCTAGATTGTAAATTCTCATGGGAATAGAGCCCTCAATCCCTCCTGTATGTGTTTGTAAATGTTGTCCTGTCTCTTACAAGTCTTATATTGTTTTATTTAAATGAATTGTATCCATGGACAGCGCTGCAGAATATGTTGGCGCTTCATAAATAAAGTATAATAATAATAATAATAGTTGATAAATTCTTCTAATAGAAGCTACTCCCAGGTGGTAACCGAGCCATAGAACAAGCCACTGAGCTGTTGTTCGTTACTGGCAGGTTGCTTCTCTTTCTGTATGCATTTGCATTATGACCATGGCGAAAGCCTCCCTAAGGGTGATGGGGGACACCGGATGTATACTTCTTACCCAATGTGTTTAAAGGGATAAGGCTGCATCTCACTGGCAAGGCCCAAAGGAGGCCAACACGTTCATCTGGGGTTGCAGTTTCCATTGTTCAGTGGAGGATTGCCTGGCATTTTGGAACTGGACTGACCTTGTTAGCGGATCAGACTGAAATACTTTAGAACATTTTCCTCTGTGAAAAGCACAATTGGGCTAAAAGAAGCTACTCCCAGGTGGTAACCAGGACTTAGAACAAGCCACTGAGCTTATGTTCGTTCCTGGCAGACTGCTTCTCTTTCTGTATTATTTGACACATTTTGGTGTGTCACAGTCCTCAACTTACTCACAGAGAAGTTTGGAGAAAAGTATCCATATCAAACTACTCATTGAATCTATCTTTCAGCGTAAATGGCTTTCTTGAAAGATTTGTAGGGACGTATATTGTGTAATATTGCTTTCAAATACTTTGATGTTTAGTGGCCTCCAGTCCAATCAATTAGAACATCCATATGATTAGATTGTTGCAAGCTTGTGTGTGTCATGAATCTTTCCACCTTAACTGTGTTCTCATTCTCTATGGCCACCTTAACAAGTAATTACTTCCATCAGCTCTATTTAAGGCTCCCTCCTCCATTAACTATTGCTGTTTTAATAAAGAGTTTTTTAGACTCACCTCTAAAATCTGAAATATCTACTAAAGTCTTATTGTTCTTAGTGTACCTACAGTTACGCTTCCTTCCTTTCATCTCCGAACCCAGACGAGCCATTGCAAGTAACTCCGCTGATGTCATCAGGCGACGCCAGGCTCCGCTCCGGCTGTAGCTGTGACAAACATACAGTGTCAGTTTGCAAGTCTCCATCTGCACAGGCCTCGCCTGATCCACTCTCCAATCCTACAAGCCTTAACACTCTGGGTGGTTCCATGAGTACTTCCAGTAGCTGTAGAAACATCATGCAATGCATATAGCAGCGCTGTCTGTGTAACTCACTCATGTGTTAGAACTGACTCTTACTAAGTGCCATTTACCTAGACGCTATAATAGACTTTGTTACCTTGCTCTAATTTAAGCACAGTCGGTTCTCTGTTTGTTATTCAACTGACGTACTGTTGCCAAACTATGTATATATATATATATATATATATATATTGCTCTTAACTACTCTGCCTTCTATTCTAGAGCTATATATATTTCTCATATATATTAGACTCTAATTCCAAAGGCCAAAATACTTTTCAATTGTATTGATTTGTTTGCTAACAAGTAAATGTTCAGATATAATTGACACATCCAAACTATTTTCTGTGAGATAATTTTGTCCAGTAGGTTGCTTTATTTAAAGATACAGGCAGTTCATTACATATTAAACCAGCCCTACATAATTCCAGTATGGAACATACTGATGTGACCCCACAATTACACAGCCTGAACCAATGTCTTGACAATCTCACACAGGCCTTTAGAGACATGCAGGTTGAAAATCAAAGCCTTAAGGCTTACCTTAGGGAAGTTTTGTCTGCTAAGACTCCAGGATCAGAACATCAGTCTAAACCTCAGGTCTCAATTCCTGAGAAATTCTCTTGTGACAGACAATTCAGAAACGCCTGTCTTCTTCTTTTTTTTTTTTTTTTTTTAAATGCAAATCTTTATTGAATAAGTAGAAATATACAGTACAAATGCCAAAAAAATTAAAGAAACAATGTGATCTGAGGACAAGAGTAAAATGTATCACTGGATTAATAGTCCACCAGGAGTTTTATTTGAAGCCATAGATTCTAGAGTCCTTTTAAACGGTGAGTTACTTCAAAGTTCACAATTGTCCTCTCATATATAGTAATAGGGGTATCTTTCCCCTTTTCCATTTAGGCAGATGCTGTTCATAACTGTTTTGCAATAGTTTTTAAACTTTTTCATACATTTTAACAAAATAAGCAGAAATATTCTGATCTGAAATCTCCACAGAAATTTCTGTGGAGGGAGAAATACTTAATTTATGCAGGGGATCAGGGGATCAGGGAGAGAGGGCAGAGGACGGGAAAGAGGGGGAGTAGGGGGAACTGAAGTCATCTGGTAGGAGGAAGGGATGAGGGGGAGGGAGAGACCATTCCCTGGTCTCCGGTTTTTCAATGTCTCCATCAAGGGGGCAGCGGGAATGCCATCTATTATGTTTGGGAGTTAGAGGGGGTTATCCCTCCACGTCAGACACATCAGTTCGTGGGTTTCCAGTTTCCCTATTTTGAGGTAGTGGTATCTTTCAAGCTGGAGTTGTTTGGAAACATATTGTTCCCATTCGGGGAGGTTTGGAATTCTTTCCGACTTCCAGTTCTTAGGTATCAGGGACTTTGCTCCATTCAGCATTGTAATGAAAAGAGATCTATCTGGCCAGTTTTTGAATTTTGGGATGTCAAGGTACAGCAGAAGAGAGGGGCTCGGGAGAAGGGAAAGGTTTAGTTTTTTATTAATTGCCCTAAAGACCTCTCGCCAATAGATTTGCAGTCTGGGGCAGCTCCACCACATGTGGATCATAGTCCCCTCCTCTCCGCAACCCCTCCGGCATCTTCCTGACGTGTTGGGGTATATTTTTTTAATTCGTTGTGGGGTCAGGTACCATCTGCTCAAAACTTATATTGTGATTCTTGTGTTCTGGCTGAGATTGAGCAGGTTTTTGTTATACTAAAAGCTTTGTTCCATTGCTTAGGGTCATATTCTCGTCCCAATTCTCCATGCCAACCCTGGACATAAGGGGGGAAATTTTGTAACCCGCTATGCTGAAGCATATTATACAGGCGTGAGATTATATGTTGTGCCGGGGAAGGTAGTGTGCAAAGGGTCTCAAAAGGTGTGAGATGTCTGAGTATCGAAGCCTTGTGTCTATGATTCGTAATATAGTGAGATATTTGAGCACAGTGAAACCAGGAAGTGAAGAGGTCTGCGTCCCAGTCCTTGAGTTCTTGTTGTGTTTTTAACTTATTGTTTGTAGTAACCCCGTGTAGGGAAAGCTTGCTTAGTGGTAGGGCAGTTTTAGCTTTACCTCTAGTGGGGAGAATGTTTATGTCTGGATTATCTCTGATTGGGGTTAGAGGTGAGATGGGTGAGGAGATATGGGCCTGTGTGGCCGAGATCTTATCCCACCTGTGAAGTGTGTCATGTATCAAGGGGTAGGATAGTATTTGCGGGGGGCGGTGTTTCTGGGGGAGCCAAGCTAGGGAGCCGACATTGTGACACTGTGTTATTTCTGTGTTGATTTTTACCCATGTTTTGTGTGTCAGATTCTGACTCCATTCCACTATCCGTTGAAGTGCTATTGCCTGACTATATGAGTGTAAGTTAGGTAGACCTATGCCTCCTGCTGAGCGTGGTCTGTACAGAGTTTTTTTATTTATTCTAGGTCTAGTGCCCTGCCAAATAAAGTCCTCCATTGCCCTCTGCATATGATGTAAATGTGAAGATGAAGGGGACAGTGGGACCGTCTGAAGAACGTAAAGGATCCTTGGTAGAATGTTCATCTTAACCAAGTGGATCCGACCCAGCCACGAGATAGGTTTTTTCCTCCAACCAGATAGATCCGTGATTATATCATTTTTGATTTTTTGGTAATTAGCTTCTACTGTGTCATTTAAGGTAAATTTAACAATAACCCCCAGATATGTTAGTTCTTTATGTACAATTCTAAGTGGGCATTCTTTAGCTATTGCATTGAAATGTTCTTTGGGTTCACTAATGTTTAGGAGTTCCGACTTGGTGAGATTCAGATGAAAGTTCGAAACATCGCCATATAGCTTAATTTCTTTTAAGACTTCTGGTAGAGAGTGTGAGGTATTGGTGAGGGTAAGGAGTATGTCGTCTGCATACATAGCCAGTTTATGCTCCGTGTCTAGAATTTTGAGACCTGATATAGAAGGGTTTGACCTAATCTTGGCTGCTAGGGGTTCTATGGAGATGACGAAAAGAGCCGGAGAAAGCGGGCACCCCTGCCTAGTCCCGTTTGCTATGTGGAAAGGGTCTGAAAGGACATCATTTACATAGACTCTAGCGTTAGGTGTGGAGTATAGTGACATAACTCTTTTAATAAGGATGGGGCCGAAATTCATTTTATTAAGGGAAGAAAGCATGAAGGACCAGTTGACCCGGTCAAATGCTTTCTCTGCGTCTGTTGAGAGCAAAGTGAGAGGGGTAGATGTTATCCTAGCGTGGGTGATCAGTTGTAGTACTTTAAGGGTATTGTCCCTTGCTTCCCTGTTTGGTATAAAGCCCACCTGGTCTGTGGATATAAGTTGTGGGAGGACTCTGTTAACTCTGTTCACAATTAATTTAGCTAATATCTTGACATCGGAATTTAACAAAGATATTGGGCGAAAATTTTCTGGTTTTGTTGGGGGTTTGCCAGGTTTGGGGAGAACAACTATGTGTGCCTCCAGCATTGTGCTCGGGAGAGAGGAGGTGTCCTGCACTGTATTAAAGATTTTAAGTAAATGGGGTATCAAGATGTTGGAAAATTTTTTGTAGTACTTAGAGCCCAGGCCATCAGGGCCTGGACTTTTGCCCGCAGGCAAGTCTTTGATAGTTTGGAGAATTTCAGTGATCATGAAAGGTTCATCTAGCGAGGTTTTATCTTCCTCTGTGAGCTGGGGGAGGGTGATATCCGAAAGGTATTCATGTATTCAGGAGGGGTCTCCCTCAGAAGGTGGGGTGTTTGTTGAACCTGTGGGGCTCGGGGGTAGATTATATAGTGCTTTGTAATAGCCCATGAAAGCGTTTGCTATGTTTTTCGCATCTCTATGTGTAGATCCTTTCTGATCATTAATCTCATGAACGTAGGACTTAGTTTTCCTGCGTGCTAGGGCCCTAGCTAGCATTTTGCCTGCCTTGTCTCCTTGTTCAAAGAATTTTTGTTTGATTAAAAGTGCTTTTTTCTGGTATTCTTCCTGTAGGTGAATCAGTAAGTCAGTTTTGGTTTGTTCCAAGTTAGTCAGAGTGGGTATGTTAGTGGGGTCCTCTTTATGTTGTTTCTCGAGCTGGGAGATTAGGGTCAGTAAGTTTTGTAGTCTTTCCCTTTTGAGTCTGTTGTGTCTTGCCCTAATCTTAATAAGTTTCCCTAGAATCACACACTTGTGGGCCTCCCATATAGTGGTCAAAGAAATGTTATCTGTCATATTGAGGTGGAAGTATTCCTGAAGTAGGGAAGTAAGGTCAGTCACAGTAGTGGGGTTATCCAACATGGTGTCATCCAGTTTCCATATGTAAGTTGATATAGGTGCCTCTGGCCAGAGAATTGTACAGGTGACTGGGGCGTGGTCTGACCATGTGATATTGTGTATAGTGCTATCCGCGACTGTAGTTAGACCTGTGGAATCTGTGAGGATATAATCTATCCTGGTATAGATATTATGAGGGTGAGAATAGAAAGTGTAGTCTTTATTATTTGGATGGGTTATACGCCATATGTCATGAATCACCATATCTCTCAGGAGGCGGTTTATCTGCCTAAGTGCCTTAGTGGAGGTGCTGGAGGAGCCACTGGAGGTATCTAAGGCTGGGTTTAAGGGGACGTTAAAATCACCACCCATAAAGAGGATTCCGTTTTGCAATTCTAGTATCTTTTGTGACACTCTGTTGAGAAAAGAGGCCTGCGCAGTGTTAGGTGAATACAAATTAGTCAGTGTAATAGGTCTATTGTATAAAAGTCCCACTACAATGATAAATCCCCCATCTGGGTCCCTCTCTATGTGTGTAGGGGTAAAGGAATTTTTTTTGTGGAGCAGTATACCCACTCCTGCCTTCTTGGTCGGGCCAGACGCAAAGTAGTCCTGTGTATAATGTTTCTGAAACCATTTTGGTTCATGGCCCTTTTTGAAGTGCGTCTCTTGGAGGAAGATTATGTCTCCCCCCATCCTTTGTAGGTCATTGAGCACTATGGACCTTTTACCAGGGTTGTTAAGTCCCTTAGTGTTAATAGTAATCAGTTCGATCCCATGGGACTGGGAACTTTTATGGTGCTTAGACATTGTGTAGATGAGAGGGGTAGTAGAGGAAAGGTGTTACTGGGTGATGGGAAGAGGGGAAAGGATGGGGAAGAGGGAGGTGAGGACGGAAAGGAAAGGGGGGTTTAGATAATCCTCTCCGGACTGCGGAACAAGAACAATAAAATGAAATTAAAAAGAAAGGAAACTTTTATCAATCAGTCAATACAGAATATAACAATAATATAGAACAAAATCACTAGGGGAAGTGTCCCTAGTCTAATGCCTTTGGTATATAGTATTTGATTAGTGGTATATGTTTGTTGGGTACCTATGTGTTTGTGTGTGTAATTCTAACTGTGATTGTATGCGTATTGTGAGGGTGAGAGAGTATGGATGGGAAGTGTGGTGTATTTCAGGAGGGTTAGGGGAGTGCCTAGGTGTATGCAGTTAGTGGACTAAGTAGTTGAATGTGTTGAATAGGCCATATCTGCCTGTGAGGTGTTATAAGATGTAGTGAAGGCTATAGTTAAGGTGTGGGTTAGATATGCTTCTTTTTTTTTTTTTTTTTTTTAAACAGTATATATTAAAATATTGTAAACTTGTACACTCCTTAAACTTATATAGACAATCTAGCAGCATATGCCATAACAAAAGCTACATAATGAGCACTTATCTTCCAGGAGCATTGGAAGGTCCTGTTTCATCGTTCAAATTTCAGCCATGTCATGGCCACTCAGGGGTAGCCTTCCTTTTTTAGGTCTGGCATGAACAGACCCATGGTGGCACCGAATTGCTTCGTGAGAAATAAAGTCAGTGAGATAAATTGTTTAGGTCTGTGGTAATGAAGCTCTTATTTCAGCAGGATCTTCTTGTAGATGTCTCAGGGATGCTGGTAGTTGGATCTGTAGATTTAGGTTTTTGTTGAAGTTTGGGAGGTCTGAGAGTGACCGGAGTACTGTGGAGGTGTTGTCCTTGGAGTACTGTGGAGGTGTTGTCCTTTGTGGCGATGATGCAGGTTGGGAATCCCCACCTGTATGGGATGTTGTTCTCTCTGAGGACCGCCGTGATAAATTTTAAGTCCCTTCTCTTTTGTAAGGTGGAGGGGCAGATATCTGGGTATATCTGTATCTCTATCCCAGCATGTGTGAGAGGTGACTTATCTCTAGCACCTTTAAGGATGTCCTCTTTGTCTCGGAAAGAGAGCAATCTCACGATTACATCTCGTGGTGGCGCTTTCGTGGGTGGTCTCGGACGTAAAGCACGGTGTGCTCTTTCAATAGGGATATCTGGGGATGATGGTGTACCCTTTGCCGTGAGAAAGAGGCTTTGTAGATGGCCCAACAGGGCCGTCAGTTGGATGGATTCAGGAATGCCGCGGATCCTCAAGTTATTCCGGCGGCTCCGATTTTCTAGGTCCTCCATTCTGATCATGAGGTTATGCAGCATGTCAGCATGAGTCTGTATATTCTCTGTTTGTGTTTGCAGGTCTGTTTGTTGGGACTCTTGTTTGTCTTCTAGGTGTGTGACTCTTTGTTCCAGTGCTGTAATATCCTTTTTAAATTCACAGAATAGGTCCTTGACTTCTTGCATTGCTTCCCTGATGTCATCCCTGGAGGCAAAGTATTTAAGATCTCCTTTGGTGACATGTTGCATGGATTCAGCTCCCTCTCTATGCAGCAGGGGCTCTTCTGTTTGAAAATGCTGGGAAGGGGGAGTGGGTAGAGGCTGTAGTGCAGTCTCCACCGGTTTCAAATAGCTATTCATAGTGGATAGCTTACTGTCCTTGAGTGGTTTTGATGTTCTTTTATTTGGCATCCCTCCCAGCATGAGTGTTAGGGATTAAGTACTGCACAAGTGAAGAGGGGCTAGTGATAAGCTGCAGAGGGTAGCTCTGTGCAGGTTGCCTGAAGCAATGCAGGTTGGCGGTAAGCCTCTCTAATAAGGCCTCAGGTTGAAGTCCCCACATGGGAAAATTATGGGTAGTGGGCTCTTGTGTGCCTCTCTGTGAGATTTGATGGAGGGGTATTGAGTGAGGCAACCGGAGAGGGCTTTCACTGTTGCTCCGGGTTGTATGATGTTTAAGAGTTATCTATCATGCCCCTTAGGTTTATGCTAATGTCTTGGGCATAAGGTCCTTGTTTTTATCGCTACTTCTGGTATGTGTATCGCCTCTGCGATTCCCCCTATCTCCGGTGAAAGTCGCTCTCAATCTAGGTGCCGGGAGGGCCTGGCGGGTCAGATGTTTTCTCCTCCCCCCGCTGTTGTGAGTTAGCTATGCAGTGATCTTGGTACCGCAGAGGTCCCTGTCACATTAGCCGGTATGGTTATAACAGTGTGTACCTTTGTCAGTGGCAGGTCACTGCTCTCTGTGCTCCCGGAGTAATCCAGCTCCGTTGAGAGCTCTCGTGGTCTGCGTGCGTAGGCCTTGCAACGCAGTAATGTTGCGGCATTGTTATCTCTCCCTACATGTCCCTGTTCTGCAGAGCGAGAGTGTATAAAGGGGTAACAGGTCTACCCCTGCTTGTCACAGTTGTTTGTGAGGTTAGTTGGGTGGGCTAGGTACCCGTGGTGAGCGGCAATTAAACTTAGGACTCCGGAGCTATTCTTCTATGCGGCCATATTCCTGTGCGGCCAAGCTCCCCCCCTGCCTGTCTTCTTTTTTAATTGAAACCCAGGACCTATCCCACAGACAGGTCCAAAGTTCTCACTATTCTCTCTTATCTCAGAGGAGAACCTCGTGCCTGGGCAGATTGTTTCTATGAATCCCAGGACCCCATCCAGAACTCTTTAGTCTCCTTCCTAAAGGAAATGTTAAGTTTGTATTATGACCCTTACCGACAGGTTACAGCAAAAACCAAACTTAAAAACCTAAAACAATTAAGGAATCCAGTGGAGGAATATATCACCCAATTTAAGATCTGGGCCAGAGATTCCCTCTGGAATGAGGTGTCCTTAAAAAACCAGTTCAGGTTAGGTCTCTCCAATGACATCAAGGATGAGCTTTCTAGAACTGGCATTCCAAATCAACTGGAAGATCTCTACTTACTATCTATAACCATAGATAGGCGTATCAGAGAGCGAAAACAAGAAAAATCTAACCCTAATCTCCCCATTTCTACTCCTCCTACAACATCTCTTAATGTGGAACAGCCTATGGAGATCAGTTTCATTAGGGGACCCATACAACCCAAGAAAAAATCAGACGCCGTAGCCTCAATTTGTGTATGTACTGTGCTGCTGTGAATCATGGCATTAAGGACTGTCCAATACAATTAACGCAAAAATCCGGTAAGACCTCTCTTCACACCCAATGTTTTTATGCTAAACATAATACTTCCTCATATTTCATACTGCCATTGTCCTTTCAGTGGGATCTTCACAGTGTCAGCAATTACGCTATTATCGATACTGGGGCATGAAGCAACTTCATAGATGTTGAGTTGGTCAAAATCAATAAAATTCCTTTTCTCTCTAAAAGTAATCCGTTGCCTCTTAAAGTTATTGATGGTTCACATTTGTCATCAGGTCCAGTCTCGCAACAAACTATTCCTTTACTAGTCTCCACTCCTTCTGGTCACACTAAATTTGTTACTTTTTACATCATATCTTCATCCATCTATCCTCTAGTTCTAGGTATCACTTTGTTACGCTTACATCAACCATTTTTTTTTTACTGGGATGATCTGACTCTTTAATTTCCTTCTAAGTATTGTGTAACTACCTGTTTCCCCACACCTAGACTCTTGGCATTAACCTCTCCTATTATTCCCTATTATACCCACTGATAACCTTGATTTTGCAGATGTTTTTAATAAAAAAGAAGCAGAGACTCTCCCCCCACACAGACCATATGATTGTTCAATTGATCTTCTCCCTGGTGCTTCAATTCCTTTCAGTTATATCTATCCCCTTTCTCAACCAGACCTTGAATATTTAAAAAACGACATCACAGAAAACTTTAAAATCGGTTTCATTAGGCCGTCAACCTCCCCTGCAGGTGCAGGAATATTTTTTCTAAGAAACAAGGATGGGTCTCTTCGCCATATTATAGATTATAGGGAATTAAATAAGCATAATAAGAAAAACAAATACCCATTGCCACTCAATCCTGAGTTGATTTACAGGTTACATGGTGCTAAATTCTTTACTAATTTAAATTATTAACTTAATATATTGATTCTAATTATGGTAGTTCTTCTAGATTGTAAATTCCCACGGGAATAGGGCCCTCAATCCCTCCTGTATGTGTTTGTAAATGTTGTCCTGTCTCTTACAAGTCTTATATTGTTTTATTTAAATGAATTGTATCCATGGACAGCGCTGCGGAATATGTTTGCGCTTCATAAATAAAGTATAATAATAATAGTAAATTCTTCTAAAAGCTACTCCTAGGTGGTAACCGAGCCATAGAACAAGCCACTGAGCTGTTGTTCGTTACTGGCAGGTTGCTTCTCTTTCTGTATGCATTTGCATTATGACCATGGCGAAAGCCTCCCTAAGGGTGATGGGGGACACCGGATGTATACTCCTTACCCAATGTGTTTAAAGGGATAAGGCTGCATCTCACTGGCAAGGCCCAAAGGAGGCCAACACGTTCATCTGGGGTTGCAGTTTCCATTGTTCAGTGGAGGATTGCCTGGCATTTTGGAACTGGACTGACCTTGTTAGCGGATCAGACTGAAATACTTTAGAACATTTTCCTCTGTGAAAAGCACAATTGGGCTAAAAGAAGCTACTCCCAGGTGGTAACCAAGACATAGAACAAGCCACTGAGCTTATGTTCGTTCCTGGCAGACTGCTTCTCTTTCTGTATTATTTGACACATTCTGGTGTGTCACAGTCCTCAACTTACTCACAGAGAAGTTTGGAGAAAAGTATCCATATCAAACTACTCATTGAATCTATCTTTCAGCGTAAATGGCTTTCTTGAAAGATTTGTAGGGACGTATATTGTGTAATATTGCTTTCAAATACTTTGATGTTTAGTGGCCTCCAGTCCAATCAATTAGAACATCCATATGATTAGATTGTTGCAAGCTTGTGTGTGTCATGAATCTTTCCACCTTAACTGTGTTCTCATTCTCTATGGCCACCTTAACAAGTAATTACTTCCATCAGCTCTATTTAAGGCTCCCTCCTCCATTCACTATTGCTGTTTTAATAAAGAGTTTTTTAGACTCACCTCTAAAATCTGAAATATCTACTAAAGTCTTATTGTTCTTAGTGTACCTACAGTTACGCTTCCTTCCTTTCATCTCCGAACCCAGACGAGCCATTGCAAGTAACTCCGCTGATGTCATCAGGCGACGCCAGGCTCCGCTCCAGCCGTAGCTGTGACAAACATACAGTGTCAAAAATAGTGGGGTATGGACAGCGCTAGAAAAGCTTAAAGATACCACAGTAAACGTCTAAAAGTAATAATTTTAATAAATATTAATATATAAAATATCAAATATACAGTAAGTAAAATGCCATATACTGGTTGCTATATATAATAAAATGTAGGTGACCGGTCACTTATTACTGGATTATATTATCCTAAAAAAGCTACAAATTGCTCTAAAATATAGCTACAAATTGCTGGATGCAGATAATCCTGTAATATACTTCAAGTAGCTAGAAAATAGCTGAATAAATTATGCTATAAATAGGAATTCATTAAAACAGGTAGCAACAAATATTACAATAAGTAAAAACTCGATATATTTAAGAAGTCTGTGATATAAAATATCGCCGTGCACTGGAACTTGAAAGATCAATCATTGAAACGGTAAATAAATCCCTTACGACAGATCTGACAGTGTATCTTGCAGTCAGACCTCCCACTTTGCGGCTATAAGGGTAAGCGTAAGCTATATAACAAGAAATCGTTTAGTTCCTTTCCAATATGCAGCTGTGTCAGTCTTATAGTGTTAAAACACTTACGCCTAGATTTAGAGTTCTGCGTTAGCCGTCAAAAGCAGTGTTAAGGGGTCCTACCGCTGCTTTTGGCCACCCGCTAGTATTTAGAGTCAGCCAGGAAAGGGTCTAACGCTCACTTCCAAGCCGCAACTTTTCCATACCGCAGATCCCCTTACGCCAATTGCATATCCTATCTTTTCAATGGGATCTTCCTAACGCTGGTATTTAGAGTCTTGGCTGAAGTGAGCGGTACACCCTCTACCGACAAGACTCCATCCGCAGAAAAAAGTCAGTAGTTAAGAGCTTTCTGGGCTAATGCCGGTTTATAAAGCTCTTAACTACTGTGCTCTAAAGTACACTAACACTCATAATCTACCTATGTACCCCTAAACCGAGGCCCCCCCACATCGCCGCCACTATAATAATTTTTTTAACCCCTAATCTGCCGACCGCACACCGCCGCCACCTACATTATCCCTATGAACCCCTAATCTACTGCCCCTAACACCGCCGACACCTACATAATATTTATTAACCCCTAATCTGCCCTCCCCCAACGTGGCTGCTACCTAACTACACTTAATAACCCCTAATCTGCCGACCGGACCTCGCTGCTACTCTAATAAAGTTATTAACCCCTAAACCACGGCACTCCTGCCTCGCAAACCCTATAATAAATAGTATTAACCCCTAATCTGCCGACCGGAATAAATGTATTAACCCCTAAAGCTAAGTCTAACCCTAACCCTAACACCCCCCTAAGTTAAATATAATTTTAATCTAACGAAATAAATTAAATATTATTAACTAAAGTATTCCTATTTAAAACTAAATACTTACCTGTAAAATAAACCCTAAACTAGCTACAATATAACAAATAATTATATTGTAGCTATTTTAGGATATATATTTATTTTACAGGCAACTTTGTATCTATTTTAACTAGGTACAATAGCTATTAAATAGTTATTTACTATTTAATAGCTACCTAGTTAAAATAATTACAAAATTACCTGTAAAATAAATCCTAACCTAAGTTACAATTAAACCTAACACTACACTATCAATAAATTAATTAAATAAATTACCTACAATTACATACAATTAAATAAACTAAACTAAATTACAAAAAATAAAAAAAGATTACAAGATTTTTAAGATAATTACACCTACTCTAAGCCCCCTAATAAAATAACAAAGCCCCCCAAAATAAAAAAAATTCCCTACCCTAATCTAAATTACAAAATTTAACAGCTCTATTATCAGCCCTTAAAAGGTCTTTTTGCGGGGCATGCCCCAAAGTAATCAGCTCTTTTGCCTGTAAAAAAAAACACAATACCACCCCCCAACATTACAACCCACCACCCACATACCCCTACTCTAACCCAAACTCCCCTTAAATAAACCTAACACTACCCCCCTTGAGTCGTCTTCACCCAACCGGGCACCGATGGACCAAAAGAGGACATCCGGAGTGGCAGAAGTCTTCATCCTATCCAGGCAGAAGAGGACATCCGGACCAGCAGACATCTTCATCCATGCAGCATCTTCTATCTTCATCCATCCGACGAGGAGCAGCTCCATCTTCAAGACCTCCGGCGCGGAACATCCTCTTCCTTCCGACGACTACCAACGAATGAAGGTTCCTTTAAGTGATGTCATCCAAGATGGCGTCCCTCGAATTCCGATTGGCTGATAGGATTCTATCAGCCAATCGGAATTAAGGTATGAAAAATCTGATTGGCTGATTGAATCAGCCAATCAGATTCAAGTTCAATCCGATTGGCTGATCCAATCAGCCAATCAGATTGAGCTCGCATTCTATTGGCTGTTCTGATCCGTTGCCTCTTAAAGTTATTGATGGTTCACATTTCTCATCAGGTCCAGTCTCGCAACAAACTATTCCTTTACTAGTCACCAATCCTTCTGGTCACACTGAATTTGTTACTTTTTACATTATATCGTCATCCATCTATCCTCTAGTTCTAGGTATCACTTGGTTACACTTACATCAACCATTTTTTTTTTTACTGGGATGATCTGACTCTTTCATTTCCTTCTAAGTATTGTGTAACTACCTGTTTCCCCACACCTACGGCTAGATTTAGAGTTTGGCGGTAGCCGTCAAAACCAGCGTTAGAGGCTCCTAACGCTGGTTTTGGGCTACCGCTGGTATTTAGAGTCAGTCAGGAAAGGGTCTAACGCTCACTTTGCAGCCGCAACTTTTCCATACCGCAGATCCCCCTACGCCATTTGCGTATCGTATCTTTTCAATGGGATCTTTCTAACACCTGTATTTAGAGTCGTGGCTGAAGTGAGCGTTAGAAATCTAACGACAAAACTCCAGCCGCAGAAAAAAGTCAGTAGTTAAGAGCTTTCTGGGCTAACGCCGGTTTATAAAGCTCTTAACTACTGTGCTCTAAAGTACACTAACACCCATAAACTACCTATGTACCCCTAAACCGAGGTCCCCCCACATCGCCGCCACTCTATTAAATGTTTTTAACCCCTAATCTGCCGCTCCGTACACCGCCGCCACCTACATTATCCCTATGTACCCCTAATTTGCTGCCCCTAATACCGCCGACATCTACATAATATTTATTAACCCCTAATCTGCCGCCCCCGCTATCGATGACACCTGCATATTTTTTTTAACCCCTAATCTGCCGCTCCGTACACCGCCGCAACCTACATTATACCGTACCCCTAATCTGCTGCCCCTAACACAGCCGACCCCTATATTATATTTATTAACCCCTAATCTGCCGCCCCCAACGTCGCCTCCACCTACCTACAATAATTAACCCCTAATTTGCCGACCGGACCACACTGCTACTATAATAAATGTATTAACCCCTAAAGCTAAGTCTAACCCTAACACTAACACCCCCTAACTTAAATATAATTTAAATCTAACGAAATAAATTAACTCTTATTAAATAAATTATTCCTATTTAAAGCTAAATACTTACCTGTAAAATTAATCCTAATATAGCTACAATATAAATTATTATTATATTGTAGCTATTTTAGGATTAATATTTATTTTACAGGCAACTTTGTATTTATTTTAACCAGGTACAATAGCTATTAAATAGTTATTTACTATGTAATAGCTACCTAGTTAAAATAGTTACAAAATTACCTGTAAAATAAATCCTAACCTAAGTTACAATTAAACCTAACACTACACTATCAATAAATTAATTAAATACAATACCTACAATTATCTACAATTAAACCTAACACTACACTATCAATAAATTAATTAAATACAATACCTACAATTATCTACAATTAAACCTAACACTACACTATCAATAAATTAATTAAATACAATACCTACAAATAAATACAATTAAATAAACTAACTAAAGTACAAAAAATAAAAAATAACTAAGTTACAAAAAATAAAAAAATATTTACAAACATTAGAAAAATATTACAACAATTTTAAACTAATTACACCTACTCTAAGCCCCCTAATAAAATAACAAAGCCCCCCAAAATAAAAAAAAATGCCCTACCCTATTCTAACCTAAGTTACAATTAAACCTAACACTACACTATCAATAAATTAAATACAATATTTACAATTATCTACAATTAAACCTAACACTACACTATCAATAAATTAATTAAATACAATACCTACAATTATCTACAATTAAACCTAACACTACACTATCAATAAATTAATTAAATACAATACCTACAAATAAATACAATTAAATAAACTAACTAGAGTACAAAAAATAAAAAATAACTAAGTTACAAAAAATAAAAAAATATTTACAAACATTAGAAAAATATTACAACAATTTTAAACTAATTACACCTACTCTAAGCCCCCTAATAAAATAACAAAGCCCCCCAAAATAAAAAAAAATGCCCTACCCTATTCTAAATTAAAAAAGTTCAAAGCTCTTTTACCTTACCAGCCCTTAAAAGGGCCCTTTGTGGGGCATGCCCCAAAGAATTCAGCTCTTTTGCCTGTAAAAGAAAAATACAACCCCCCCAACATTAAAACCCACCACCCACATACCCCTAATCAAACCCAAACCCCCCTTAAAATAACCTAACACTAATCCCCTGAAGATCATCCTACCTTGAGTCGTCTTCACTCAGCCGAGCAGCGATGGAACCAAAGTTGACATCCAGAGCGGCAGAAGTGATCCTCCAAGGGGCGCTGAAGAAATCTTCCATCCGATGAAGTGATCCTCCAGTCGGCGCTGAAGAAGTCTTCCATCTGGGCGATGTCATCTTCCAAGAGGTGCTGAAGAAGTCTTCTATCCGGGCGATGTCATCTTCCAAGCGGGGTCTTCAATCTTCATCCCGCCGACGCGGAACATCCTTCTTTACCGACGGCCTACCGACGAATGAAGACTCCTTTAAGGGACGTCATCCAAGATGGCGTCCATTCAATTCCGATTGGCTGATAGGATTCTATCAGCCAATCGGAATTAAGGTAGGAAAAATCTGATTGGCTGATTGAATCAGCCAATCAGATTCAAGTTCAATCCGATTGGCTGATCCAATCAGCCAATCAGATTGAGCTCACATTCTATTGGCTGATTGGAACAGGTTATCGTATTAACCATAGCAAAATTAAAATGGAAGACAGCAAAATCTTGGCTATAACCGAGTGGCCCAAACTTAATACTAAAAAAGACATCCAACGGTTTTTCTTGGTTTTGCTAATTTTTTATAGAAGGTTTATACACAATTTTGCTGCTATAACAAAACTTCTTTACGATTGAACAAAAAGGCAAACCAGATTTGTTTGGATTTTCCATTGTCAACAAGCTTTTGACCATCTCAAATATAGTTATGTTACATCCCCAGTTCTGCAAATTCCTGATACTGCTTGCCAATTTGTCTTAGTAGTGGATGTCTTGGAATACGCCATTGGTGGTTCTTACTTTTCTAGAGTTATGACCCCACCTGAATTGAACTACTCTGTTGGGGAAAAGGAATTGCTTGCCATTAAGTGTTCCTTCGATCAACTGAGACATTTACTAGAAGGTGCTCAACATCCACTTATCATTTACACAGATCATAAAAACCTACAGTATCTTCAATCCAATAGAACCCTATCTGCTCGCCAACTCCGTTGGAGACTCTATTTTTCTAGATTTTCTTTCATCATCACTTATCATCCTGGTACAAAAAATGGGAAAGCTGACGCACTTTCCAGGAAAGATCAGAAACCTATCGACTGTCCACAACCTTCCACGTTCATTTCAAAATCTTGTGTTTTGGGCTTCATATTTGCTGTTCTGCACGATTTGAAACTTAACCAACAAAATGACAAAACAAGACCTTCAAATCTTCTTCTACCAGACAAAGATGGTGCACTCATTTACGGTACCAAAATTTATATACCTCCTTCTCTATGTAACTCTGTCTTGCAAGCATCACACGATTCTCCATTAGCAGGACATTTAGGGACCCATAAAACTTACGATCTCCTCCAAAGATCTTTTTGGTGCCCATCCATGAGAGCTATAGTTAAAAGTTATCTTTCTTCATGTGTAACTTGTACAACTGCTAAACCCTCAGACTTAGGACCTGTAGGTTTATTACAGCCTTTGCCTGTTCCAGATCGCCCTTGGACCACGGTCTCCATGGATTTCATAGTGGAACCTCCAAAATCTACAGGGTATACAGTCATCTTTGTTGTAGTAGATCTTTTCTCAAAGATGGCCCATTTTATTCCTACAAAGTCTTTACCTACAGCTCAGTTGACAGCAGAACTATTCCTCAAATAGGTCATTTGTTTACACAGACTCCCAACAACTGTTTTGAGTGATAGGGGAAGTCAGTTTACTTCCAAATTCTGGAAGTTATTGTGCAAATCGCTTGGAATCCAACAACAACTAAAAACATCTTATCACCCACAAACTAAAGGTCAGTGTGAAAGGACCAATCAGTGGTTGGAACATTTCCTCAGGTGTTTTTGTTCCAATAAACAGGAACCTTGGGCTTACTTTCTTTGTTATGCTGAGTTTGCCTACAATAATGCAACTAACAGCACCACTGGTTACTCTCCTTTCTACATAAATTCCAGACTTCATCCCCGGTTCCATCCCTTCCCATCATCACATACTCCTTGTCCTCAAGTTAACGACTTGATCAACTCTATTAACCATACCTTCACTGTTGTCCAAAACAATATCAAACTATCAAGCCATGCATATGAAATATTATTATCGTCGTCTCCGTCCTCAGCCTGAGTATAAAATTGGTCAGATGGTTTGGTTGGCCACAAAGAACCTATCCTGGACTCCAGACATCACCTCGGTGAGCTCCAGTACCTTGTCCATTGGGCTGGATATGACTCATCGGAAGATTCCTGGGAACCTGCTACTAACCTCTCAGCAGATTGGTTGGTCTCGTTCTTCCACCGCCGAAATCTGGATAGACCCGCTCCATGAACCCTCATAGTGGGTTCTCTTTTGGGGGGAGTATGTAATGAATCTTTCCCCCTTAACTGTGTTTTCATTCTCTGTCAACCTTAACAAGTAATTACTTCCTTTAGCTCTATTTAAGGCTTCCTTTTCCGTTCACTATTGTTGGTTTAATGAAATGTTTTTTAGGCTCACCTCTCCAGCCTGAAATATCTACTAAAGTCTTATTGTTCTTAGTGTACCTACAGTTAAGCTTTCTTCCTATCATCTCCGAGCTCAGACTAGCCATTGCAAGTAACTCCACTGATGTCATCAGGCAACGCCAGGCTCCACTCCAGCCGTAGCTGTGACAAACATACAGTGTCAGTTTGCAAGTCTCCATCTGCACAGGCCTCGCCGAATCCGCTCTCCAATCCTACAAGCCTTTACACTCTGGGTGGTTCTGTGAGTACTTCCAGTAGCTGTAGAAACAACATGTAATGCATATAGCAGCGCTGTCTATGTAACTCACTCCTGTGTTAGAACTGACTCTTGCTAAGTGCCATTTACCTAGACGCTATAATAGTCTTTGTTACCTTGCTCTAATTTAAGCACAGTCTGTTCTCTGTTTGTTATTCAACTGACGTACTGTTGCCAAACTATATATAACATAATTTATGCTTACCTGATAAATTTATTTCTCTTGTAGTGTATCCAGTCCACGGATCATCCATTACTTATGGAATATATTCTCCTTCCCAACAGGAAGCTGCAAGAGTCCACCCACAGCAAAGCTGCTATATAGCTCCTCCCCTAACTGCCATATTCAGTCATTCGACCGAAAACATGCAGAGAAAGGAAAAACCATAGGGTGCAGTGGTGACTGTAGTTCAAATGAAAAAATTACCTGCCTTAAAGTGACAGGGCGGGCCGTGGACTGGATACACTACAAGAGAAATAAATTTATCAGGTAAGCATAAATTATGTTTTCTCTTGTTAAGTGTATCCAGTCCACGGATCATCCATTACTTATGGAATACCAATACCAAAGCTAAAGTACACGGATGATGGGAGGGACAAGGCAGGTACTTAAACGGAAGTTACCACTGCCTGTAAAAAACCCTTTCTCCCAAAAATAGCCTCCGAAGAAGCAAGGTATCAAATTTGTTAAATTTGAAAAGTATGAAGCGCAGACCAAGACTCCGTCTTGTAAATCTGTTCAACAGAAGCCACATTTAAAAAAGGCCCAAGTGAAAACCACAGCTCTAGTAGAATGAGCTGTAATCCCTTCAGGAGGCTGCTGTCCAGCAGTCTCATAAGCTAAATGAATTATGCTTTTTAACCAAAAAGACAGAGAGGCTGCTGAAGTCTTTTGACCTCTCCTCTGTCCAGAATAGACAACAAACAAGGTGAACGTTTGATGAAAACTGTAGTAGCTTGTAAGTAAAACTTTAAAGCACAAACCACGTCCAATATTGTGTAATAGACGTTCCTTCTTTGAGGAAGGATTAGGATACAAGCATGGAACAACTATCTCTTGAGTGATGTACTTGTTAGATACCACCTTAGGAAAAAACCCAGGTTGGTACGCAGGACTACCTTATCCGTACGAAGGACCAGATAAGGAGAATCACATTGTAACACAGATAACTTGGAGACTCTACGAGTCGAGGAATTAGCTACCCAAAAGGAACTTTCCAAGATAAAGATTGATATCTATGGAACAAAAAAGGTTCAAACGGAACTTCTTGAAGAACCTTAAGAATCAGGTTTAAGCTCCATGGCGGAGCAACAGTTTTAAACACAGGCTTGGATCTAACCAAAGCCTGACCAAATGCCTGAACGTCTAGAATACCTGCCAGACGCTTGTGCAAAAAAATAGACAGAGTAAAAATCTGTCCCCTTTTAAGGAATTAGCTGACAACCCTTTTCTCAAAAACATCTTGGAGAAAAGATAATATCCTGGGAATCAAGACTTTACTCCATGAGTAACCCTTGGATTCATAAAAATCAGATATTTACACCATATCTATGTTCAATTTTCCTAGAGACAGGCTTTCATGTCTGTATTAAGGTATCAATGACTGACTCGGAGAAGCCATGCTTTGATAACATCAAGCGTTCAGTCTCCAGGCAGTCCATCTCAGATTGATTCTATTTAGATGGTTGAAAGGACCCTGAGGTAGAGGGACCTGTCTCTGAAGCAGAGACCGTGATGGAAAGGATGACATGTCCACCAGATCTGCATACCAGGTCCTGCGTGGTTACGCAGGCGCTGTCAAAAACACCAAAGCCCTCTCCTGCTTGGTCTTGACCTCCGGAGGAAATCCCACTCCCCCGGAAGAAAAGTCTGACGACTTAGAAAATCCACCTCCCAGTTCTCAACACCAGGGATATGGATAGCTGATAGACAAGAGTGAGTCTCTGTCCAGTGAATTATTGTAAGACTTCTAACATCGCTAGGGAACTTCTGTTCCCCCTTGATGGCTGATGTAAGCCACAGTCGTGTATATTGTCCGACTGAGTATGATGTACCTCAGAGTTGCTAACTGAGGCCAAGTCTGAAGAGCATGGAATATCACTCCCAGTTCCAGAATATTTATTAGAAGGAGGGTCTCCTCCTAAGTCCACTATCCCTGAGCCTTCAGGGAGTTCCAGACTGCATCCCAACCTAAAAGGCTGGCATCTATTGTAACAATTGTCCCATCTGACCTGCGGAAGGTCATACCCTTGGACAGATGGACCCGACATAGTCACCAGAGAAGAGAATCTCTGGTCTCTTGGTCCAGGTTTAACAGGGGGACAAATCTGTGTAATCCCCGTTCCTCTGACTGAGCATGCATAGTTGCAGCGGTCTGAAATGTAGACGTGCAAACGGTACTATGTCCCTTGCCGCTACCATTAAGCCGATTTCATTCATGTACTGAGCCACCGAAGGGCGCGGATGGGATGAAAAAACACGGCAGAAATTTAGAAACTTTGACAACCTGGACTCCGTCAGGTAAATTTTCATTTCTACAGAATCTATCAGAGTCCCTAGGAGGGAAACCCTTGAGATTGGGGATAGAGAACTCTTTCCTTGTTCACTTTCCACCCATGTGATCTCAGAAATGCCAGTACTACGTCTGTATGAGACTGGGCAATTTGGATGTTTGATGCCTGTATCAGGATGTCGTCTAAATAAGGGGCCACTTCTATGCCCCGCGGTCTAAGGACCGCCAAAGCGACCCCAGAACCTCCATAAAGATTCTTGGGGCTGTAGATATCCCAAAGGAAAGAGCTACAAACTGGTAATGCCTGTCTAGAAAGGCAAACCTGAAAAACGATGGTGATCTTTATGCATCACAATGTGAGGATAAGCATCCTTCAAATCCATTGTAGTCCTCTATTGACTCTCCTGGATCATAGTTAAGATGGTACGAATAGTTTCCATCTTAAATGACGGAATTCTGAGGAATTTGTTTAAGATCTTTAGATCCAAAATAGGTCTGAAGGTTCCCTCTCCTTGGGAACCACAAACAGATTTGAGTAAAAACTCTGTCCCTGTTCCTCTCTTGGAACTGGATGGATCTCGTACACAATGTAAGAATGCCTCCTTCTTTATCTGGTTTGCAGATAATTGTGAAAGGCGAAATCTCCCCTTTTTTGGGGGGGGAATCTTTGAAATCCAGAAGATATCTCTGGGATATAAATTCCAATGCCTAGGGATCCTGGGCATCTCTTGCCCACGCCTGGGCGAAGAATGAAAGTCTGCCCCCTATAGGATCCGTTACCGGATAGGGGTCCGTTCCTTCATGCTGCCTTAGAGGCAGCAGCAGGCTCCTTGGCCTGCTTATCTTTGTTCCAGGTCCTATTGTCTCCAGACCGCCTTGGACTGAGCAAAAATTCCCTCTTGTTTTGCCTTAGAGGAAGAGGATGCCACACCTGCCCTGAAGTTTTTAAAAGGCACGAAAATTAGACCTTTTTTTTTTTTTTTTTTTTTTTTGGCCCTTGATCTTTTCCTCCAGTGATATAAGCAATAATCTCCTTCAAACCAGGCCCGAATAGGGTCTGCCCCTTGAAGGGAAGTTAAGTAGCTTATTTATTAAAGTCACGACAGCTGACCATGATATAAGCCATAGCGCTCTGCGCGCCAGTATAGTAAAAAACAGAATTCTTAGCCGTTAGTCTAGTCAAATGAACAAGGCATCAGAAAACAAAGGAATTGGCTAGCATAAGCTTGTCAAATATATTCATCCAATGGAGTCGCTTAACTGTAAAGCCTCATCAAGAGACTCAACCCAGAACGCCGCAGCAGCAGTGACAGAAGCAATGTATGCAAGGGGCTGCAGGATAAAACCCTGTTGAATAAACATTTTTTATCCATTGGATCTAAAAAGCACAACTGTCCTCGTCAGAGGTAGTGGTACGCTTAGCTAGAGTAGAAACTCTTCTCTCCACCTTAGGAACTGTCTGCCAGAAGTCCCGTGTGGTGGTAACTATTAGAAAACATTCTTCTAAAAAATAGGAGGGGAAGAGAACGGCACACCTGGTCTATCCCATTCCTTATTAAAAAAATTTTAGTAAACCTCTTTAGGTATTGGAAAAACATCAGTACACACCGGCACTGCATAATATTTATCCAGTCTACACAATTTCTCTGGCCCTGCGATTGTACACATTCATTCAGAGCAGCCAAAGCCTCCCTGAGCAACAAGTGGAGGTTCTCAAGCATAAATTTTAAATGTAGAAATATCAGAATCAGGTTAAATCATCTTCCCTGAGCCAAAAAAAAATCACCCACAGACTAAGCATATTGTGAGGTAGTATCATACATGGTTCTTAAAGCGTCTGTATGCTCTGTATCTACCCCCCAGAGCTAACTGCTTTCCTTTAATTTCAGGTAGTCTGACTAATACTGCTGCCAGAATATTATTCACCACCTTTTCCATGTCTTGTAAAATAAACGCTATGGGCGCCCTTGATGTACTTGGCGCCATTTGAGCGTGAGTCCCTGAAGCGGGAGTCGAAGGGTCTGACACGTGGGGAGAGTTAGTCGGCATAACTTTCCCCTCGACAGAATCCCCTGGTAAAAGAAACGCTATGGGTGCCCTTGATGTACTTGGCGCCATTTGAGCGTGAGTCCCTAAAGCGGGAGTCAAAAGGTCTGACACGTGGGGAGAGTTAGTCGGCATAACTACCCCCACGACAGAATCCTCTGGTGATAATGTTTTTAAAGACAAAAAATGATCTTTATTGTTTAACATGAAATCAGTACATCTGGTACACATTCTAAGATGGGGTTCCACCATGGCTTTAAAACATAATGAACACAGAGCTTCCTCTATGTTAGACATGTTAGAACAGACTAATAATGAGACTAGTAAGCTTGGAAAACACTTTAAATCAAGTTAACAAGCAAATATATAAAACGTTACTGTGCCTTTAAGAGAAACAAATTTTGTCAAAATTTGAAAAACAGTGAAAAAAAGGCAGTAAAACAAACGAAATTTTTACAGTACATGTAATAAGGTAACAGAGCATTGCACCCACTTGCAAATGGATGATTAACCCCTTAATGCAAAAAACAGATAAAAAAAACGACATAGACGTTTTTAAAAACAGACACAAAAAACTGCCACAGCCAACAGTGGGAAGCTTCAGTTAACTGTTTCTATGCAAAATTTAAGCCAGCCATGTGGAAAAAACTTAGGCCCCAATAAGTTTTATCACCAAACATATGTTAAAAAACGATTAAACATGCCAGCAAACGTTTTAAAACACATTTTTACAAGAGTATGTATCTCTATTAATAAGCCTGATACCAGTCGCTTTTACTGCATTTAAGGCTATACCAACATTACAGTGTTATCACCAATGTACGTTAAAAAACGATTAAACATGCCAGCAAACGTTTTAAAACACATTTTTATAAGAGTATGTATCTCTATTAATAAGCCTGATACCAGTCGCTATCGCTGCATTTAAGGCTTTACTTACATTACTTCGATATCAGCAGTATTTTCTTAGTCAATTCCATTCCTAGAAAAATATTTTACTGCACATACCTTATCTGCAGGAAAACCTGCACGCCATTCCCCCTCTGAAGTACCTCACTCCTCAGAATGTGTGAGAACAGCAAATGGATCTTAGTTACGTCTGCTAAGATCATAGAAAAACGCAGGCAGATTCTTCTTCCAAATACTGCCTGAGATAAACAGCACACTCCGGTGCCATTTAAAAATAACAAACTTTTGATTGAAGAATAAACTAAGTAGAAAGCACCACAGACTCTCACGACCTCCTATCTATGTTGAGGCTTGCAAGAGAATGACTGAATATGGCAGTTAGGGGAGGAGCTATATAGCAGCTTTGCTGTGGGTGGACTCTTGCAGCTTCCTGTTGGGAAGGAGAATATATTCCATAAGTAATGGATGATCCGTGGACTGGATACACTTAACAAGAGAAATATATATATATATATATATATATATGTATATATATATATCCTCTCCAAGAACACAGGCACTCACTGGTCTTTTAAAATGTAATCCTTTAATCAGTCCATTAAAACAATTATAATACCATCACGTTTCGGTACACCATTGTACCTTTATCAAATGTGACAAAAATAAATATTAAAAGCTTCATAGATAACTTACCCCAGACCACCACCTAAATACTATTGTAGTGCATCACATGTGACAAAAATAAATATTAAAAGCTTCATAGATAACTTACCCAGACCACCACCTATTTAGTATTTAGGTGGTGGTCTGGGGTAAGTATTTAGGTGGTGGTCTGGGGTAAGTTATCTATGAAGCTTTTAATATTTATTTTTGTCACATTTAATAAAGGTACAATGGTGTACTGAAACGTCATGGTATTATAATTGTTTTAATGGACTGATTAAAGGATTACATTTTAAAAGACCAGTGAGTGCCTGTGTTCTTGGAGAGGATACAGTTTTGGTTTGCAGTGCACCTTGGCAGCTGAATTGGTGTAAGATTGTGCTGTCCTCTATCTGGACAATATATATATATATATATATATATATATATATATATATATATATATGTATATATATATTTATATATTGCTTTTAACTACTCTGCCTTCTATTCTAGATCTATATATATTTCTCATATGTATTAGCCTCTAATTCCAAAGGCCAAAATACTTTTCATTTGTATTGATTTGTTTGCTAACAAGTAAATGTTCAGATATAACTGACACATCCAAACTATTTTCTGTGAGATAATTTTGTCCAGTAGGTTGCTTCATTTAAAGATACAGGCAGTTCATTACAGTGTGATTTCTGGATTTGTTTCTTAAGTCATTCCAATCCATTAGAGGAGGCGACAAACCTTAGAAAATAGGAATAGCTAAGAAATATCACTTAAAGGACAAATTGTTTTTTAAGAGGTCAAAGCTATTGAATTATATTAATATGATGTTAAAAGATGTCTGGAATACCATATTAATTTCTTGCAAAATATTAGTTAAGTTAAAGAAATAGTCTTGTAAAAATTAAACTTTCATGATTCAGATAGAGCATGCAATTTTAAGCAACAATCTATTGTACTCCTTTTATTAATGTTTATTTGTTCTCTTGGTATCTTTATTTGAAAAAGCAGGAATGAAAGCATAGGAGCCAGCCCATTTTTGATTCAGCCCCTGGGTAGCGCTTTCTGATTGGTGACTAAATGTAGTTACCAATCAGCAAGTGCTATCGAGGTGCGGAACCAAAATTGGGCCAGCTCCTTAGCTTATATTCAAATAAAGATACCAAGATAATGAAGAAAAATTAATAAAAGGAGTAAATTTGAAAGTTGCTTAAAATTGCATGCTCTATCTGAATCATGAAAGTTTAATTTTGACTAGACTATTCCTTTAATGTGGTGCAAAGAAACTGTACCAGACTAAATGAGATGTCGTTGCAGAGCAACCATTTAGGTTGGGGTGTGTGTTCATATTTAAAATGATAGTAAATACTAGCGTTTGTAAAAGACAAGGATTTACTAGTGGAACAAATAAAGGGGACTTTCAGTCATGAAGTATAAAATACTTCATGCTGAAAATTCCTTTATTTGTCTGTAGTGTTTGCTGCACTGAGCTCCTCAGGCAGCCCACGGCAGAACACTATTTTTCACCTCTTAGCCAATAGCCGTGTGGGCCAGCTAACGCCATGCCGGATAGCTAGCACGCTATTAACTAAGATTACCTCACAGCAAAATAGCGTTCTGCCGTGGGCTGCCTGAGGCGCTCAGCGCAGTGAACGTTTCACACAAATAAAGGAAATTTCAGCAATAAGTATTTTATACTTCATAACTGAAAGTCCCCTTTATTTGTTCCACTGATAAATCCTAGTGTTTCACAAATGCTAGGCTTTACTATCACTTTAACTCCCGCTGCTTCCCCTTTAAGGCAAATGTCCCACTTTCTAAAGCAAAACCAGGGACTATCACGGCCTGGCACCCATATGGTTCAACTCCACTCATTATATGCCCTGTGACCTAGTGAAATAACCATGCAATCCGCCTTTCTGGTCTTATACTTCAGAGCTTCAGGGTAGGGCAAGTGCTTGCTTAAAGAGACATTAAACTCATATTTAATCTCCTCATAAAATGTTAGAAGAAAATTAAACAACATTGCAATTTATATTTATTATTCATTTTGTTGACTCTTGCTATAAAATACCTCTGCAAATTGTACTTGTTTCATTTTATTTAGAGATTCTGGAGTGCCTCTGTCAATTAAAGGGGCATTAAAGGACCAGTCAATACAGTAGCTTTGCATAATCAACAAATGCATGATAAGAAGACAATGCAATAGCACTTTAAATGAGTAGTAGATTTTTTAAAATAAATTGCAGTGTTATGTCTATTTCCACTCCCCCTGTACCATGTGATAGCCATCAGCCAATCACAAATGCATATACGTATATGCTGTGAATTCTTGCACATGCTCAGTAGGATCTGGTGACTCAAAAAGTGTAAATATAAAAAGACTGTGCACATTTTGTTAATGGAAGTAAATTGGAAAGTTGTTTAAAATTGCATGCTCTATCTAAATCATGAAATTTAATTTTGACTTGAGTGTCCCTTTAAACAGTTGGGCACAACTGCAATAGCAGAATTAGTACTCTTTATAGATGCTCTCTTATTTACCTCTTACAGGCACGAGTTGGTGAAGCTCTTCCCCTTCACACCAGTTGGAGAACTCGTATTCTTGCATCCTGTGACAGAAGCGGTGCACATTTACAGATCAGCGACGTTTGCTGACTTTTTGACATCTGCACCTTGCAATACAGTTCAGCTTGCACAATAGAGAACAGAAGTTTTACATTTTTGCATTTTTTTATACAATTTAACAGTTGAATTTAAAAAATGTCTTCATGAATAATATCAACTAGAGCAATTCAGAAACTGCAGACATGCACAGCTCCTGCTATGTTTGTGCACACTAAACAGCAGTGCACAATACAATCAAACAGACAGCAATGTCACTGTGAATGTGCACCACTTCTGTCATATGATTTGACAATATTTAAGCTTCAATAAGGTGGCTGGGAAGATGTAGAAAGGTTTGTGTTGCAGGCACAGGATGAAAAACCAATTCATGAAGAGTAGTAACAATGCTATGCTAGTTGTACCCAGCAGTTTAATGTTCCTTTAACTATAGCGACACATAATTAAACTTGTAAAATTCTATACGATTGCTAATTTACATCTGTTCCTAACTGTTCATAGCAAAGGAGACCAGGAGCAGAAAGTTTAATGGATGTTTCCATTACTCTTGATTTCCGAAACCTTATCATTTTACTACTAACAAAATACAGTGTTAAATTATTTTAAAAGATTTATTTTGCAATTTAGTGCAGCTATATCCCACGAGTTGAATATCCCTTTAACTAAGAACCCTTCCACAGATGTTCATATTTATAACTGCCCCCAATTCCTGCTCATTTTGACAGCAAGAGACAATTCTCAGCCAGAGCTACAATTCTTTACCACAATCAATCTCCCTCTCTCGCTTTCTTTCTATTTTCTGCCTTTTCAATTCCACATTGAGAATTGATGCTATTACATGAAAGGCTTGTTTCATATCTGGTTAAACTGCTCGTCTCTATTCAAACAGACCTTATTGTTCAAAGGCGAAATCAGAATCTAAAAACATAGCAAACAAGGACAGCATACTACCATGCCCTACAAATTTATATATTTTCTCTTGTTTTACTATTTTTTTTAAGAAATGCAAATATATTTATTTTCTCTACAGAAATACAGAAAAGCCTGTTCCTTCATTGATAAAAGAAATGGGGATTCACATATTTGGATTTTCATTTTTTTGAAAGCATAAGCAAAGTAATTTCTAAATCATATTATAAAAAAGCCAAAGATGATACTTGTTTTAATTTTTCCCCACCTCTGTCTTATTTCATATGTGTAGGTGTTTCAGTATATAACCATGGAGAACTCTGCTGTCTTGGAGGGTTCTGCATTAGAAAACGTTATAGTAATGTTTGCTACACACATGGAATGTTTTCATTAAAGGGACATAAACCCCCAAAATGTTCTTTTATAATTTAGGTAGAACATACAATTTTAAACAATTTTCCAGTTTACTTCTATTCTCAAATTTGCTTCATTCTCTTAATATCATTTATTGAGCAGCAATGCACTACTGTTTTCAAATTGAACATATGGGTGAGCCAATAACATTCGGTGTATATATGCAGCCGCCAATCAGCAGCTAGAACCTAGGTTCTTTGCTGCTCCTGAGCTTACCTAGATAAACCTTTCAGTAAATGATAACAAGAGAAGGAAGCAAATTGAATAATAAAAGTAAATTGGAAAGTTGTTTAAAATCACATGCTCTTTCTGAATCATGAAAAAAAGGGTTTCTTGTCCTTTAACTGTACTAGTTTTTTTCTTACAGATATCCATATAAATAAATTAAAGATAGAAAATACTTTATTAGGCTATGTAATTCATTTGGAAATAGAAACTAGATTTCCTTTTTTGCTAGGGTATTACTAGGGGAAAATTAATCAAGTGATTTATGAATTATTTGGAACTGCTTTAGCGTAATGTTTTTTCCAATTTCTTAAAATAATAGAAGTTTAAACTGACCAAAAAATGGATTTTCACTCTGCAGTGCCACCTACAGGCAAGAAAAGTAAATGTCTTGTAGATGCGGTATGTACAAAAATATATTTACATTTTAGTATCAGACTCATAAAGTAATTTTGGTAACAATTCTGGCTGTTCAAGTTAAAAATATTGATATTTATTCCCCATCATCAATCTGTGGTTTGTATAATTTGCAGCTCAGTGCAGTTTATTAAAAGCTGTACCTGGGATAATTATTTTTGTGGATTTTTTTCCCCGTGTTCTTATTTCAGAGTGCAAGATTTAAAGGAATTTAACATGGGAGTCAGAATTAAACTTTCATGATTTAGACAGTATTTCTCTTTCTATTGTTATCCTTTGTTGAATTAACTCTTCTCTATGAGTACATAATAAGGTAAGATCTGGAGTGTGCACTTAAAAAAGATCTGCTGCGTGTTCTAATTATATTTCCATACAGTTCACATTCATATGCTTCCAGCTATACATATATTTTCCTGATTATTCAAAAGGAAATGCAAAAGTTGTCTGATAATTCACTCTAATAGGAAGCGCAGTGCCAAATGCAAAAATCAAGCAAATGCTTTTATCTTTACTTGTAAACTGCATTTTGTCATTTCATTAGATTTGTTATAAAAATATGTTATGGAACAAATATGTAAAACTGCTTCATTTATACGTAGACATTGTTGCAGGGTGCTCAGCTATAGAATGAATGCCATAGAACACATATAGATAGATCCTTTTTTTCTATGTGTGCTTACGGCAACATTTTTGTAAGATGATAATATGTGAATTTGTGGGGTCAGGACAGGCTTACTTGTTTTTTGAATAGCAGTTTCATACAATATGCCTATATTACACCTGGTGATGGCACAATGAATGCAAGCACATATTGTTTCCTGCAGTCTATGTGCAGTGGCATCACCAGGGAGAGGGGGTGGGGGCATTACGCCCCAGCATAATGTCTACCCTCCCATGTGCCCCCCAGTGTTGGCCTCCCAACACCAATCCAGCAGACCCCATACACAGATCTCCCATCCTTGCCCAGACACACCCATTCCCTCCCATGACATGCTTAACCTGCCCTCCTGTCAAGGTCCTGCACACAAATCCCAAGTGGGCCTCCCAGAAGTGCCACCAAAGAAGAAATTTCAGGGGACGTACCATCTATGTGCCTGGCAAATAAAACAGATTTCCAGTGGATTTTCCTATAAACTTGCTTTTGTATAGGGCTGTTTTTGGCAGTAGTGTTTACAAAAATGGGGCTTATTTTTGGCAGATAAGGATTTCTTTTAAAAACAATTATTTTAGCACTGTCACTGTGTTTTTCCAGTGATAAGAGTCGAGTTACCCTTGAAGTTCAAAATCTTTACCTTACCTAAAAAAATGGAATCCTTATCTGCCTGTTGTAATCCAAAAATCAAATGTGCAAGATTACCAACAAATAAAATGGTGATTTCCTGGTTTTAGCTGTTACATCGCAGGTTGAAGGACCTGCATAGTCATTAATTCAATTTAATTGTGTGCAGTGATGCTTTTATGTGATATGCGTGCAATTAACCTGTTGTGCTCAAAAACCTTAGAGATATGCACGTATGTCTAACTTCAATTGATTGAGCAAGTAGAATCGGTATCGGTTTGATGACCTTGCTTCCTAATGTCATCCAATATGGCAGTGAGTAATTTGAGTGTGTTTTGTCCATGAGCAATACCAATGTTACATTTTAAACCTTTTTTGGGCTACTGGGTAATAAGTTAAACAAAAAGCAAAAATGTTGTTCTGGGGTTTAACTTGCACGCATATTACAAGCTGAAAGTAAAGGCCAATATTCAAAATAAACAGAGGTGCTTAGCAGAAATTGGTCCAAACAGGCCAGCGTTTCTTCAGCATGTGTACATGCCTCTCCTCTGATTGTCCAGAACTACACTGGTGCAAAGAAACAGTTTCTCCACCCAGGACGCTAAAAGTATCCAGGGTGCATTTCATGCGTGACCTCCGCACTTGTTCACTGCTAACAAAGTAGTCTGTCATTACTCTATTTAAAGGGATACAATTGGAACGTAAACACGACTACACAAGCACAAACTATATTTGCGCTTTGTCAGGTTTGCATGAAACACAACTTATATAGATTCAAATTAACAGTTACACTCATATATATTCAAAGGGGCCCATTTATCAAGCTCTGGATGGAGGCTCGCCAGAAACACCAGTTATGAAGCAACAGTCTAATTAAGACCGCTGCTCCATAACCTGGCCGATTGCTCTGAGCAGGCGGACAGACATCGCCGCAATTCAACCCGATCGAGTACGAATTATTTTTCATGTTTTAAAGTGGAAAGGGTTCCAGTCTCTTGGCTCCCATATTTATTTGCCTTCATTTGAAGTTTCTCCTGAGTTCCGACCTGACACTCAGACCTGATTGACTAAGTAGTGGAAAAAAAAACACCTCCATTAAAAGTAATGGCTGCATTTTTTTTTTTTAATGTTGGCTGAACACCAAACACGGGAAGTCTGGAGGTGTGGTAGTAACTGTGGCAGGATCATTCTAGCAAGGCGGCGGTGTCACTGTGTCACGTCACTCACGTGAGTCAGAGTTTGGATAAAAGGTAGGTGTCTAGTAGTTGGAGGCAGTGTGTGGTGACTGGTGTGAGGAGGTGGGGACTAGTGCGGTGTACAGTCTGGTAGCGACTAGCATGTGGACTCGTGAGTCAACATTTTTTTTACATCAGGCCGGCAGCTGGAGGAGCCAGTTGGAGGAGGACACAACAGGAGAGTGGACAAGGAGCTGTTGTGGATGGTGGTGGATGCCAGATTGGGACCGGCAAGGGTGGCAAAAGAGTGTGAGTCCCCTAAGTTCGACTTTGAACTTCAGTTCTCCCTAATTATTAGGGATTTTGATTGATGATGATTTTATTAATTATTTAATGCCAACAATGCTATCATGGCTTTCCCTTTTTTTAAATTACGTGCATTGCCATTATTATGTGTAGCAGCAGCAGACAATATTTTGATGATGATATCATTAAAATTATAATATCATCATCAAAATATTAGGCTGCTGCTGTTGCACACAATGGCAATGCACATCATTTTAAAAAAGGAAAACCTTGAATCATAGGCATTTTGGCTTTGGTAAATGGCAATAATATTATTTAAAATGATGCACATTATTATGTTCAGCAGCAGCCTAGAACAATTCACTTTAAGTTTATACATATGCACCTATTTATTTTATTTATTATTATTTTTTTTTTCAGTTTCACCATCCTCTCTATTTAAATAGATGTAATTGCAATACATTTCATGGGGCTCAGAACTAGCCGATATAGAATAGTAGAACAAGTCCAATGATGTCTGACAATGACTTGACAACATATGTGCATATATACATTCCACAGTCTTACTTCCAGAAGATTTGCAAGTGCAACTGTTCCATATGTAAAGATTTGCACAATTTATTCTTAAAGGGATATTCCAGCCAAAATTGGAATCCACATGGATGCATTTCAGTTTTGAATAAAAGCATTTTTGTAATATATATGTATTAGCAAAAATGCTTTTAATAAAAGCTGTAGCTGTTTTAAAAGTGTATTTAAGTATGCATTGTGCATCAGCATTTCAAACACAATACTTGCTCTTAGAGCCTAAAGTGCTTGTACCATCTGGTAATTAATCAGTTTGTTAATTGGTAACATAATACAAGCCCCACTAGTTCTCTGAGCAGCTGTGGCATTTAAAATGCTGGTGCACTGAGAATATCTAGCTATGCTACAAATGCACAGCATAACAGTAATAACTTTTACTAGAAGCATTTTTGCTAATATAAATATATTGCAAATATGATTCTATTCATAGATGTAATTCATCTATGTGCATTTTTTTTTTTTTTTTTTTAATATATTTTTATTGAAGTCATAAACAGTTACAACCAAGGTTATGCCCAAAAGCATTTACAGAAAAGTGCAATTACAATATTATTGGATGAGTGTTACAAACAGAACCTTACGAAAACGGTATAATGAATCCAAACAGCACATGTAATGTTATAGAATTTGGGCAGTGAACAATAAGACTTCAGTTTTATAATAAAGGCAATAACAATAAAACCAAAAATAGTCCTCCCTGGGCCATATAGGAGTCAAGTTGAAGTGTCGACTTCAGATACAATTAGGGCCAGGGAAGGGATTAGCCTTATAGTGTAAAGGGGTGGGGGGGGATGCAGCGGGCAAGAGCCGCTCGATATATAATAGGGGGGGGGGGAGAATGGAGGGCGGAGCCAGTCGTGATACCAATCTTGAGCTAACTGTTATCGGGATTCTAAGTGAGCACTAGTTTCAATTGTCAGGTACACTTCTAAGGATATCTAGACAGAGTATACATTGGAATACTCAATCAAAGGGATATTGTGGAGAGCTTTCATTGGTCTAATTATAACCTGGGAATAATGCTGTATAAACCAGAATAATTCTTAGTACACGGGGTATGAAGGCTGAAGTAGAATTAAACACATAATACAACTATATCATGACCAAGACGAGGGATGGACTCTCTATAAGATGGATAGGGGTAGCTCCCAGCACTATTAATTAAGGAGGGGGCATTAGTGTGCAAGGTACATAAGAGATTTCCAGGTGAGCCCCTCCCCTGGGGAATTACCAACTATAGGTGATGTGGGAGAAAGGTATAGGGGTATGACCCGCAGGCAACCAGTACCGGCGGGAAAGGGAGGGGAGGAGCCCACCAGAGACAAGTAATTTAATATTAATATAAAACTCCACCTAAAGAATGCCCTATCTTAGGGACATAAATATAATAAAGCATAAGCATAGTATAATTAGTGCAAAGATTTTCTTTAGAAATCTTGGCTTTAAAGCTATAAACTGAAGGTATTAGGCGCACATAATTATAAAGTATTAGTAGGCCAGATGATCCTGCAAAATATTATCTCACGCTAAATGTATATAGATGTGCTGGCGGTAATTCACACTTTTTTTTTTTTTTTTTCTATGTGGATGTGTAGGGAGTATGGAGGGCTGGTACATCATATAACTAGGTTATATTATAAAATCTAAATTAACATATAAGTAAAAGGGGGGAAAATACTGTTTGTGCCCCATAAAGTCTCAGCTTAGGGTCCCAGCTTATACCAGCTAGCTGACGAAAATGAAAATTACTAAAACCCCAGGAACCTCTGTTGTAAAGTATTAGGCTTTGTACCTGTGATACCAGAGGGGGAATACAGGGCTGAGTAAGCATGCATTAAAGATCACATAGTAATCCTCAGGGTACTCCCCAAAATTGCCTTGTAGAGTAAAACAGCCATTGAAGTATATTCAATTTATCCCTTTTGCAGTTCTAAGGGGCGAAGAAAGATTCAGGTGCATATTCAATAAACCTAGTTAAAACAAAGCGCTAGTATATTAGCCAAACACCAGCAAGCTCTTTAGTTAGAGGGGTTGTGTATTAGGATCCTGCTTTGCTAGGGAGATCTGAAAAGGATATGTGAAAGATTAAATTAAGTCTTCTATTGGAAGGAGCTCCTATAATACAGCATGACTTACAATAACATATTCAAATGTAAAATCTTGACACTCTCAGATCACAGATCTAGCATAATATAACTGTGAGACCCTTATACACCAAACAAATATAACTTATAGAACATGAACCATAAAAGTAAGAAGACTTATACGTCTAAATATCTCAGCTTGCACTAGAATGCGAACACATAAACATTTAAGCCACATAGGCCGGCTAACTAGGCAGTACAATCAAATATGTTGTGTACAGTTCTGGGTCATAAGAAGTATATGAATTAAGCTAGCAGAAACTCTGCGTAGATGTAAATACTGCATTTTATCTCAAAGTTAACTAAATTAGTAGATAATGTATAGTCTCACACTCTAACTCACCAAGGGCCTGGTTCAAAGTACAATATCACCACAGCTCATTCACTCTTAAATTTTTAAATAGAGATCCTGGTAACTGCATACCTAGGTAGGCTCAGGAGTAGTATGCATTACTGGAAGCTAGCTGCTGATTGGTGGCTTCACATATGTTTCTTGTCATTGGCATATAGACCTCAGTATTACATTGCTCTTCTGAAGCAAATTTTATAACTATGTGTTACTGGCAATAGTGCAACAATAAAATGCTCTCAAATATACAGTAGATAGTGAATTGCAGAAGAATATGTAGATTTCAAATAGAAATTTAATCTAATCTTCTTGTCTTTTAATAGAAAAAACAAACAAAGAAAACTGAAGAGATTTTGCTGTGATTTAAAATTGTTTGCTACATAATAGAATGTGAAATAACAACTCAGATGTTTATATGTATTGTAAATGGACAAGAAGCTACTAGATGTGTCCATAAAGTACAACTTTTATAGAATTTTCAGGTTTGAGGAATGGAAAGGATTAGGGATGGGCGAATGTTTTGCAACATTCGAAAAACGGCACGAATTTTAACACATTCCTTCGTTCGAAACGAATTTCGAATGTTTACATAACATTCTAACATTCGATTTTCAAATGTTCGGTTTCGAATTTTACGATTACATTCGAAAATATTCGAATTCGAAAAATTTGAATTTAGATTGTAATAGTATTTCTAATGCTTTTTCTTTAAATGTAATATTCGAATTATGCAATATTCGAATTCGAAAAATTCGAATTTAGATTGTAATAGTATTTCTAATGCTTTTCCTTTAAATGTAATATTCGAATTATGCAATATTCGAATTCGAAAAATTCGAATTTAGATTGTAATAGTATTTCTAATGCTTTTTCTTTAAATGTAATATTCGAATTATGCAATATTCGAATTCGAAAAATTCGAATTTAGATTGTAATAGTATTTCTAATGCTTTTTCTTTAAATGTAATATTCGAATTATGCAATACGTGTATTCGAATTCGAAAAATTCGAATTTAGATTGTAATAGTATTTCTAATGCTTTTTCTTTAAATGTAATATTCGAATTATGCAATACGTGTATTCGAATTCGAAAAATTCAAATTTAGATTGTAATAGTATTTCTAATGCTTTTTCTTTAAATGTAATATTCGAATTATGCAATATTCGAATTCGAAAAATTCGAATTTAGATTGTAATAGTATTTCTAATGCTTTTTCTTTAAATGTAATATTCGAATTATGCAATACGTGTATTCGAATTCGAAAAATTCGAATTTAGATTGTAATAGTATTTCTAATGCTTTTTCTTTAAATGTAATATTCGAATTATGCAATACGTGTATTCGAATTCGAAAAATTCGAATTTAGATTATAATAGTATTTCTAATGCTTTTAAATGTAATATTCGAATTATGCAATATTCGAATTCGAAAAATTCGAATTTATATTCGAATTCGAAAAATTCGAATTTCGAATGTAGACATTCGATATAATTATAAACATTCGAATTCGAAAGTGACATTCGAAAACTGTAAATAACATTCGATTTTCGAATTTTTAAGAATACAGTGGGACCTCGGTTTAAGAATTTAATTCGTTCTCCGGGATGTTTCTTATTGCGAAAAATTCGTAAACCGAAACACGGTTTCCCATAGGAATGCATTGAAAAACCAATTAATGCGTTCCGGAGGTGAGAGAAAAAGTCAAATAAAGTCTACAAAACCTGCTGCAAAAGGCTCCAATGGCTCCAAAAGGCTCCAAAATTTGCTGCAAATGGCTCCAATGGCTCCAAAAGGCTCAACAACTTGCTGCAAATGGCTCCAAAAGGCTCAACAACTTGCTGCAAATGGCTCCAAAACCTCTCCAACTGCTACCCACACTTCAGTATGCAGGGAACACTTGCTTCGTATTGCGAAAAAAATTCGTAAACCGAGGGGCAAACCGGAACATTTGTTTCGTATTGCGAAAAAAATTCTTAAACCGAGACAATTTTTTTCAAGATTTTGAATTCGTAAACCGAAATTTCGTATACCGAGTCGTTTGTAAACCGAGGTCCCACTGTATTCTTTCTTATCGACATTCGAATTTAGAATTCGAATTTCGGTCATAACATTCGTTCTACATTCGAAATTCGAAAATTTGCACATTCGCCCATCCCTAGAAAGGATATGTGTACCTATCTATCAAAGTGGGAAGATACTTATTTGTGGATTGGGCCAGTGCAGTCTGATAAATACATGGCAAACCGCTCCATCTGCAAGTGTGAATTCAGCCTTGAACATGGTGGAAAAAAAATTATTGTGAACAACATTCTCAAACTGCAGTTAATATATTAAATATATACTACTAATTTTAATCTTTGAGCTTATGAATGGTACATGCTATCTTTTTTGTTTTTTAATTACTAGTTTAGCTTAATTATCTCTCTTTGATTGCATGTAGGTCTCAAGACCAAAGAGAAGGACGCCAAAAATTAACTTGTAAATTCACAATGTAAAGCTTAGGAGCCGGCCCATTTTTGGTTCAGCACCTGGGTAGTGCTTGCTACCCTAGGTGGCTCCTAGGGGCATATTTATCAAGCTACGTATGGAGCTTGAGGCCCCTTGTTTCCATTGTTTGACACCCCCTGCTAGTGGCCGATTGGCTGCGAATCTGCAGGGGGCGGCATTACACCAGCAGTTCACAAGAACTGCTGGTGCAATGATAAATGCTGTCGGCATTTATTGATGTGTAGCGATGTGCAGCGGACATGATACGCTACTTTGTATCATGTCCACTCGCACATTGTTACATATGCCCCCTAAGCTTCACATTCTTACTTTTTCAAATAAAGATACCAAGAGAACGAATAAAAATTGATAATAGAATTAAATTAGAAAGTTGCTTAAAATTGCATGCTCTGTCTTAGGGATGGGGAATCTTGGCCTTCCTGATGTTTCAGAACGACATTACCTATGATGCTTAGGGACTCTGAAGTCCAGTTGAGCATCATGGGAAATGTAGTCCTGAAACCTCTGGAGGGCCAAGGTTCCCCAACCCTGCTCTATCTGAATCATGAAAGAAAACATTTGGGTTTAGTATCCCTTTGAAGCAGAGCTGCAAATTGCAGTTAATTTTAACATAATTTTTTTTACAAATTGTAAAAACTCCTCACAAGAATAGTCAAACTCCTAAAGGATGCTAAATCTGTGTCAAAATGTTTAATGTGTTGTTTAAAAAAATTTGGTGAATTTGAAATACTCCCAAATTCCTCAATGTTTCAAAAAATTTAATGTATGCAGTTTACTATACATATATTTTTTTATTATTGAGGTGGTAAGAAAAAGTAACATACAAATGCCGTTCATATATGGTAAATTCAGCATATCATGAAAAACAATGCAATCATCCAATGTAGATTGTGACATAAAACAAAGGTTATAACTTCACCAACCATTTTGATTTTCTAAAGAGGAGCATGCATAAGTAATAATGACAAGTGGTTAGCTGGGGGGGGGGGGGTGAGGAGCCGCAGCCATGTAGAATAAAGCTATGTCTCTTACTCTAGTTTCCTATATTAAAGTAAAGGAAGTCATGGTTTGGGATAAGCAAGTAAAAATAAAGGCGTAGGGTATGCCATAATATGGTGTAGCAGAAGGAAAGTGGAATAAATAATACTGAACCTCATCTTAAATAATATTGTGTGGTTAATATTCCCCACTATGATAAGGAAGTGCATTTTTAAATCTTATGATGAAAACGTGGCGTGTGGTTTGGCGGCTCTTGTGCCAGAGTAGTTAAGGGGGAGGAGGGAAGTCAGCGGGCAAAAGCCGCTCAGTATAGGGAAGGTAGGAGGGGCGGAGCCATCTAGAATAAGACAGAAGAATTGTGTGCGAAATGAGAAAAGGGAGTGTAATATGGCCAGAGGGATGGTTATTTCTAGGAATAAGGGATGTTTGTGTCTTAGTGCTAGGGTAACAGAGATGTGTCAGACAAACAGAAGATTAGGTGCTCAGAAGACTTGCCCCAGGCTCTAAGAAAGGGTCTAACTTGATAAATGTAGTATACATAATAGTGAGTTAGTTATTAGATATCAGTATGGAAAAGGTATAAAATATGTGTAAGTTCTATAGCATTCAACGCGAACTTGTATGTGGTAAGGGTTGCTAATTAGATGAGTGACCCATAATCTGGGTGATATAGTAAAATGTTAACAAAAATAGTGCAAACTATGATAGAAGCCAACTTCACAGCATTAAACCTACCATTAGAATTGTGAAGTGAGCGCTTGTTTAAAATATTTGTAAGAGCCTGGACATATGTCAAAAGTTGCACTACCTGGAGTTAGAGATGTAGTCCAGATTGTGACGGTAGCTCTGAAGGGATCCATAGGTCTGCTACTACGTCCAATACAGCTGAATATCATATAGGCTACGTTAAGTCCATAAGAAACGTGCATGTAGTGGTGCAATAGAAATACAGTGGAGACTAGAAGCACTCTGTTCAGAATAAAATACAACAAACCTATAGGACAAATATGTAGCAGAAGATAGTTCACATAACTCAAAGGAAACTAAGTAAAGCCCTAAAGGAAAAGATTTTGACATCTTTACAAGAATATGCAGTTAGCACTAAGGCCATATGTTATATATTAAATTAGTTTGTCCCTTTGCAGAACGTAATGGAGTCTAACACCACAGGATAGACTGGATAAGCTGTATAGTTAATATTTACCATTGGGGTATCTTTAGAAATATAGTAGTTACTTTACTATGGACCTCTCTTTGCCCTAGGTGAGCTTGAACAAAACATTTGGGTGAGAAAGTGTTAGAACCAATCTAGGTATGATAAACAGATATAAACATATATAGATATATGGTGCTATTGTCATTTAGTCCGTTATCTCTGAAGGAAGGGTAAGTACCCAACTAAGTCTGCCACAAATGTAAAAATAACACCTGAGAACACATACAAGTCATAGTAGGCTCATGATAACAATAAATCAAGTGTTGAGGGTGGGAGCCGGAGCAATAATTGTGGGTGCTCCACTGTCTCGGGGGCAGAGGCTGTCGATAACATCATATAGGAGCGAGGTAAGTGCCGCTATTTGATATCCATTATACCCCACAGCTCTCACATGGATATGATATTGAAAGTTCCATGACACAGGGGATTCAATATGTTTCAGCAATCCGGAAACAGGGACTAATGTTCCAACAGTGTAAAGGGCTGCTTCTGATCGAGAGTATCAGAGTTACACAGAAAGCAGGCCAGGGTTCGTAAGGTATCAGCTGATGCCGATTCTGGATTTAGGCAGCATGGGATCAGCTGCATAGGCTAAAATGTAGGGTAGGCTATGGCTCCTGAAACAAAGTGCTGGAGTAGGATAACTAAAGTCGCAAGTTGTTAGCCAGATGGTTGTAGAAGGTCTTAGTAGCTGGGAATTAAATTTGGGCTCTGACTGCAGCGCAGTATCTGATCGATCAGACTCATAAAACGTATAGGTTTTTACTATAGGACATTTGTTCCCAAACAGAGGCGGCGGCTTGTTCAGGTCTACGGTAGGAGCAGCAATGTGGTCAAACTGAACTGGGTCCTGGTAGCTAAGGGGAGCATTATAGAAATGTAATGGGCGCAATGACTGAAGTAGGTCCTCAAAGCACTCATCCATTTTTCATTTAAAAGCCTTGAGTGTGTCAATGATGAATGTATGGGATAGATGTTCTGCCATGTTGAGGGGGTTACAAGGACCGTAATCTTGTCGAAGTAAGTAAGCCACCCTCGAAGGAGAGATATCAGCATGGCTGAGCTAGTAATATGGCGTCTTCCCCATTTTCTGCAGCTATCTCTATGGACATAAGCCGTGAGGTGTAGCACTGATCAATCACTATTGCTGAAGGTAATTTGCCTCTTAGTTGGCTCCTGGTCAATTAAGAAGTTGCCTGCTCTGAGCGGTCAAAAAAAAAGTATAAATCTGATAAGTATAACCGAAGCTTATGTGAAGTGCGACCCCCCCTACTATACATATTTTAATTTTCTGCTTTAATATTGGCTCAGAATGTCTGAGCATTGATTTAGATATTAAACTGTTTGTAGAAAATCTTGATGTTCTTTGTGTTATTTTACTTTTTCTGCATAAAATTATGTAGATTTAAAATAATTTTATGTATGAAATTTTGTAGATAAAATAAATCTCCCTTATTTTTTTCAAAATACATTGGCAACCCTAGTATGTATATACATACAAAAATGCACATGTACAGGGAGCGCAGAATTATTAGGCAAATGAGTATTTTGACCACATCATCCTCTTTATGCATGTTGTCTTACTCCAAGCTGTATAGGCTCGAAAGCCTACTACCAATTAAGCATATTAGGTGATGTGCATCTCTGTAATGAGAAGGGGTGTGGTCTAATGACATCAACACCCTATATCAGGTGTGCATAATTATTAGGCAACTTCCTTTCCTTTGGCAAAATGGGTCAAAAGAAGGACTTGACAGGCTCAGAAAAGTCAAAAATAGTGAGATATCTTGCAGAGGGATGCAGCACTCTTAAAATTGCAAAGCTTCTGAAGCGTGATCATCGAACAATCAAGCGTTTCATTCAAAATAGTCAACAGGGTCGCAAGAAGCGTGTGGAAAAACCAAGGCGCAAAATAACTGCCCATGAACGGAGAAAAGTCAAGCGTGCAGCTGCCAAGATGCCACTTGCCACCAGTTTGACCATATTTCAGAGCTGCAACATCACTGGAGTGCCCAAAAGCACAAGGTGTTCAATACTCAGAGACATGGCCAAGGTAAGAAAGGCTGAAAGACGACCACCACTGAACAAGACACACAAGCTGAAACGTCAAGACTGGGCCAAGAAATATCTCAAGACTGATTTTTCTAAGGTTTTATGGACTGATGAAATGAGAGTGAGTCTTGATGGGCCAGATGGATGGGCCCGTGGCTGGATTGGTAAAGGGCAGAGAGCTCCAGTCCGACTCAGACGCCAGCAAGGTGGAGGTGGAGTACTGGTTTGGGCTGGTATCATCAAAGATGAGCTTGTGGGGCCTTTTCGGGTTGAGGATGGAGTCAAGCTCAACTCCCAGTCCTACTGCCAGTTTCTGGAAGACACCTTCTTCAAGCAGTGGTACAGGAAGAAGTCTGCATCCTTCAAGAAAAACATGATTTTCATGCAGGACAATGCTCCATCACACGTGTCCAAGTACTCCACAGCGTGGCTGGCAAGAAAGGGTATAAAAGAAGAAAATCTAATGACATGGCCTCCTTGTTCACCTGATCTGAACCCCATTGAGAACCTGTGGTCCATCATCAAATGTGAGATTTACAAGGAGGGAAAACAGTACACCTCTCTGAACAGTGTCTGGGAGGCTGTGGTTGCTGCTGCACGCAATGTTGATGGTGAACAGATCAAAACACTGACAGAATCCATGGATGGCAGGCTTTTGAGTGTCCTTGCAAAGAAAGGTGGCTATATTGGTCACTGATTTGTTTTTGTTTTGTTTTTGAATGTCAGAAATGTATATTTGTGAATGTTGAGATGTTATATTGGTTTCACTGGTAAAAATAAATAATTGAAATGAGTATATATTTGTTTTTTGTTAAGTTGCCTAATAATTATGCACAGAAATAGTCTCCTGCACATACAAATATCCCCCTAAAATAGCTATAACTAAAAACAAACTAAAAACTACTTCCAAAACTATTCAGCTTTGATATTAATTAGTTTTTTGGGTTCATTGAGAACATGGTTGTTGTTCAATAATAAAATTAATCCTCAAAAATACAACTTGCCTAATAATTCTGCACTCCCTGTATATGCACATATATGTAAATATATATATATATATATATATATATATATATATATATATATATATATATATGTTACGGGTAAAGTCAGATATATGGGTAATCCTAGGATTACCTGGGTAAAACGGACATTACCCAGCGGCCGTGGGGAAAGCCTCATGTAAGACCGATGTAAGATCATACATCGGGCTTTACCCGGGTAATCCTAGGATTAAAACACTTCTAGATAAAGCTACCATTGTGCTGTTATTTTAGTGCACTAACAATGGATCAAAGTGCTTAAATCCTTTGCTTTGCCTAGCTTTTTGCCTATGCGGCTACTTTTATGGCAGATCGCTGCCTTTGGATAAAGCGACAAAAACATGAAAAACATCCGGCTTTATCCGAGTCAACTGAGCTTTACCCAGACGCCTCAGGGTTATGTGAGTTGTAGGAAGTGATGAGCAAAATGGCTGCAGATAAAGATGCCCGTGCTGTTTTTATGAAAATTTGCAAGAACGATTGTCTTCAAAGGATGAATTTTTTTTTTTATTAGTAGTGACAAATACCCATAACATATACCATATATATATATACACATATATTTACATATTTATACATTATATATAAATATATTTATATATTTATTTTACGTTGTCATATACCATATATATTTAACCCTTATATACATATATTAATATTTGTAAATAATTTATATCAGATAGTGTATTTTTGAGTGTAACACTTTATTTAATGTAATTATTTTGTGTTTGGTGCACATTTTTTTTAACTCTTACACTTTATACTGGGGGGTAGATTTAACAAATGTCGGGCAGACATGATTCGCTATAGCCTAAAAGGTGGCTCTTATGACCGCTGCTTCTTAAGTTATGTTTCCGGCAAGTTGGAAACATCGAGCCTAGCAAGCAGCATCGGCTGCTTGATAAATCTCCCCCTCGGTCTCTGCAATTCGGACTTGCGCTAATTTAATTTGCGCTCAAGTGAACGCACTTACTTTTAACTTGTAAAATACACGCAACTTAGTGCGGGCGCGATATTGTTTATCTTGACCCACATTATCAATAGCTCACCACTTGCAATCTAGCCCATAATTATTTGCGGAAAAAAATATAGTCTCTATATTAGGCAGAAATGCCATTTCCAAACAATCTTCCTTTGAGAGGGAATGGATATGTTTTAAATACTTAGGTACTCATCATCAAGCTTTAACAAGTTAAAAATTATTCAACCAGAGATGTGATCTAGAATGTAATTAAATGCCTTATATATAATAATTAGCTAGAACACAACAAAATGTATGCACTAAAATGAAAGGTGATTCTTCAGATGGAGATTTTCTTCTTATATTATTATATGCAGTTATTGTATAGCGTTTTTATTCCTTTATCATGAGGATTAGGATAGATTGACATAATTCAAACCAGATTGTTCATTTTACTCCAAAAATGCAGCCCACTTACTCCAGACCTATGATGTAACACCCAGGCTGAACACATTGTTGTGCTTGCGGTTCAGCATCCTCATGTTTAATTAGAAAAAAATCCCCATGAGCATTGCATCTTTTTAATATAACATTGTGAGGAGCGTTATCTATTTTATAGTCCTTTTTATGAACACTCAAAATTGGCTTTTATAATTTTTCAGCAACTTTTTTATGGTTATTGGGCTTCTAAGCCTTTTCTTAAAAATACTGCTAATACAAAACCAATGTTTTAGGAAAAATTGGGATTAATGTAAAGAGCCTATAAAAAAAATAAAAAATAAAAAGTGGAACTCTTTGGGCAAAATTACAAGTGTTGCGGAAAAGCTGTTTTTCGCAGTTGTGAAAACACCACGTGCGTTATGTCTTTTTCGCATTTGGGGTTGCGCAGGTATTACAAGTTGCAAAATAACTTATTTTGCGCGCTTGTTAACCTGAGTAATCCAAAAAGCCAAAATGCATGCTTGTTCACGTATTCCCCCATAGAAGTTAATGGAGAAGACAAATAGAAAAAAAACACAAAAAGCCCATGACGTATTCTCTTCGAAAAGTGTGCATGAAAATGTGACTTAACGTAATATGTTCTATTTATAAATATTTCTCTATATATGTGATGATTTTTGGACTGTTATATATACAGTGTAATATGTCTAGATATCTATATGTGAATATCCATCTGAGATATTTTAATGTGAAATCTTTTCATTATCTCTATAGTTAAATGTATTGGGTACTTGTAAAGCACGGCAAATAACCCGTAAGGGTCTCAAGGAGCTGCTCATTTTATTGACCTGGGAAGGATGAAAGACTGAGTGGACCATGCCAGGGATCGAACCTGCAACCCTTGAGATGCTACAGAGCTCTGCCACAGTGCCTTAGCACGCTGAGCTATGTGTCCGACTGCTAAGCTATCTCTATATAAATCTATGTTTCTCTATGTATGTGTATGTCAGTCAATGTAAAATACCTGCGTCTGCTTTTTTTTCTAACACCCGATATCTCCTATCTTTGAGCCCTTATAACGTTTGTGTGCAATAAATATTTTGTATTAGACAGTGTTAATATGAAGGTAACTGTACTTTGTAATGTATTTTGGAAGTGTTTCGTGAAACTTTTATGTTGCGGAAAACTGTTAACTACAGTTTTTTGAGCGCGGTAATGCTTCTTGTGTGAAAGGCGATTGCACATGCACAACTGCGATTTTTCAAGACTTGTAAAATTGCAAATAGACCATATCATGCGGAAAACCCATAATGCGCGACTTGTAGTCTTGCCCTTACTCTCTTATTGAAAGCCCATAAATTATATGAACTAATTCCTCACCTAGGAATCAATCAAAATCTACCATCCAATCATTTTCAGTACTTTTTGAGTTTGATTTGACCACACTCCATTTTTTTTTTTTAACAGAAAACGCATTGGGCTAGATTACAAGTGGAACACAGTCTTTAATGCAGGGTGCATAATCTTGTACATGAGCTTGCATGAAGAAGAGTGCACAATCTAGTAGCATCATAGCTCAGGCTAAATTGTTTTAGTGCACCTTATACTTTATATAGTGTATATAGTGTGTGTGCTCTTTGCACTTGCATTAAAAGTTGTGAGTTAAAGATACACTAAAGTCAAAACAAAAAACTTTCATGATTCATATATAGGGCTCCATTTTAGAAGCTGCAAGGAGCGACTTCGTTAGACTGCTGCCTCTGAACCGCTGGGCGACAATAGGGGGCAGCGTTGCATACTTCGACTTGTGTGCAATGTTGAATGCAGGCATCGTATTGCTGCCCACTAACTGCTATGCAGACAGGGGCTAAAATATGCCTTCCTATATGTGCAGCCAATGTTAAATCTAGTCCATAGCATGCCAATTTACTTCCATCGTGCAATTGTGCACAGTCTTTTCATATACACGCTTTCTTCTGCACCAACTACTATTGAGCATGTGCAAAAGTTCACATTGTTTATAAATATGAGTCTATGATTGGCTGATGGCAGTCACATGATAGCAAATTGAAGTACATTTTAAAAATTGTTAGAAAAAAAAATCTGCTTATTTAATTGGACACTGAACCCAATTTTTTTCTTTTGTAATTCAGATAGATCATGCAATTTTAAGCAACTTTCTATTTTACTCTTATTATCAAATGTTCTTCATTCTCTTGGAATCTTTATTTGAAATGCAAGAATGTAAGTTTAGATGCCGGCCAATTTTTGGTGAACAACCTGGGTTGTTCTTGCTGATTGGTGGATAAATTCACCCACAAATAAACAAGAGCTCTCCAGGGTCTGAACCAAAAAAATAGCTTAGATGCCTTCTTTTTCAAATAAAGATAGCAAGAGAATGATAATAAATTGATAATAGGAGTAAATTAGAAAGTTGCTTAAAATTGCATGCTCTATCTGAATCACGAAAGAAAAAATTTGGGTTCAGTGTCTCTTTAATATTCAGAATAAGTGCTGTCATATTGCCTTTGTATTATTCAATTGTTAATTATGCAATTGTACTGTATTCCTTTGCAGGGTTTAAACACACAGTTATTTTCAAGCAATAGTGCAATATTAATATGTTAGACCTTTTTTCTTTGTGCCCCTTTATATTCCTTTAAGTATAAAACAGCTTGCACATATTTACATACATATCTATCCTTCTATCTTTCTATTTAGCCATCTATCTATCTATCTATCTATCTATCTATCTATCTATCTACATATATACACCTTTGACCCCTTTCCCAGTCCATTGTCATATACCATATCCTTTTAATTCTGCAATATTTCTTTTTTTCATGAATGAACATTTGTTTCCTAAGTATTAAAGGGTCATAGAACCCAATTTGTTTCTTTCCAATTTACATCTATTATAAAACATGGTATCCTTTAATGAAAGATCAGCAATACATTACTGGGATCTAGCTGAAGACATTGGGTGAGCCAATGAAAAGACTCATATAGTTACAGCCACCAATCAGCAGCTAGCTCTCATTAGTGCATTGCTGCTCCTGAGCCTTCCTAATGCTTTTCAACAAAAAATACCAAGAGAACAAAGCAAATTAGACAATAGAAACAAATATGAAAGTTGTTTAAAATTACATGCTCTATCTGAATCATGATGTCATGTTTAGTCTTGACTTGACTTTACTGTCTCTTTAAGTCAAAATATAAATGTAATCCTTTATTTCCCTAGCATTTGTGTATTGGTATGCCAGCTAGCCATAATGATCTCCAAAAGCGCTACATTTTAAAGTGATGTTTGGATTGCCCTCTGTTGTAACAATTAACTCGCCATTTGTAATATGAGTGCAAAGCGAGTGCTAATTCTCATAAGGCTTGCTAAAAATGTTCGGCCCTGTTAGGATGCTGTAGTTAAATTTTTTAACCATCCATTTGTAAAACCAGTTGGGCTAAATCACACAAAAGATAATGCACCCTATGCCAGTGTTTTTCAACCAGTGTGCCGTGAGAGATCCTCAGGTGTGCCGTGAGAGATCCTCAGGTGTGCCACGGCAGACTGACAGCAGTGTGACATGTTTTTTAAACTTTGCTTGTTTTTTAATCCCAGTGCAGGGGTAGTTTGTAGGAGGCATGGCATAACAGCACAATACATACAGTATGTGTGTGTTTGTGTGTATGTGTATATATATATGCTGTATTAGGCTACAATGTGTGATTTTTTAAAAATTTTGGGATGGTGGTGTGCCACAGGATTTTTTAATGTAAAAAAGTGTGCCACGGCAAAAAAAAGGTTAAAAATCACTACCCTATGCTATTGAATACACTCCACTTATAATCTAGCTAAATGTGTGATAATTAGCTTATAGACACTAGCTAATTGCCATTAACCTCCCTATAGGACAACATGTAAACCTTCATTCATTTTCTGAAATATAGATGCCCAGAGGAAATAATGAACAGGAGATCTGTTGTTTAGCAGATATCAGGAAGAAACTATAGAACTATACCTTATAAAAATAAAATTATACACAAAAATTGAATTATTTTACGTTAAAAATGTAATACATAGTTTTGATGTAATGAAGTTAGTTTCATAAATATACCTAAAGTTATACTTGCTCATATCTACTTTAAACTTAGCTTAGCATCCTTTTACTTTTAAAAAATATACTGCTCTCTATCTCTGAAATGTGTGTTTCTCTGTGCCTTAGTGTTTGTGAAAATATTGTACACACTGTCCTCTATCCTAAAAATACAAATGCTTTAACTTGCACAAATAGAAATTGCTTTGGATCTGCAAACTTTAGCAACAACACTCAATATATACTGTATATATATACACTGTATTTATATATTTATTTATAGCATATTTTTAACACAACATAGTTTCCCTTCATATTTATCTTATTCCACTGTGACCATCAAAATACCTTTCTGTTTCTTTCTCTTGTACAACAATTTTTTATTCAGTTGTCATGCTGTGCACCACTGGCAAGCTGTACGGTTGGCAAGCTAACAGTTACTGGTCGTTTGAATGACAACTTCCTGGATAGGACTGTGCACGAGTCAATGTTTACTCTCCCTTGCAGGTAGTGGCTTTGAGCCAAATATCTTATTGAGCCCAAATGCTCACTAATATTTGGGTACCAAACATGTACCCCAGATGTAGCAAATCAACCCCATCTCTAGGTCCTTTCCCTAGGTATATCTGGGTCCACCCAGATACTCCATATGACAGTTTGGACAAAGCATGTTATGAAATATGGAAGTTAGCCCAGGCTTTGCAAAAGGAATTTAATCCAAGTCAAAGAAACAAGTCCACATCAACAGAGGGCACAGAGAAGAAAAAAAAGGATGGCATTAAGGAGAAGTGAGTATTTATTTAAGACCTAAGGTCTTGTTTCCTTGATCACAGTTGGTTAAAGATCCTAAAATCCTAGTCTCTTAAGAGTTCTGAATAATGAAGTTCAGAAATGATAAGACTGAAAATATCTAATTATATTTGTGTTATTGCTTTTCTCAGTGTGCAGTATTTTAGATTTTACATGTTGTAGTTGGACAGTACTGTAGCTTATCAACTGCTGTCTGTTTAATCAGTTAAAGTGTAAAACAAGTGGGGCACTTGTGCTACTGAGGTTAAAGTGCCCGAAAAACATTTCATAGTGTCTGAATTTGCAGAGAACCTGAAAGGATAAAATACAATGAAGATTACACAGTTCAATATACCAGTATTTTAATGTTTTGTGTAATCACCTATAATAAAGCATATACGTTTATTACACCAGCATTTTAACATTTCAGCTCCCTTTATTATACGAGTGAGTACATGAAACATTAAAATACCGATATTATAAACTATCTGTCCATTATACAAGTATTTTAAGCTGTCAAGTTATCTTATGAATTTAGTTGCTAAAGAACCATTCAATCACTTTGTTGGTTGCTAAAAGATGTATTAGGTAGATTACAAAGTAAACATATACATGGATTATTGACAAAAGGGGACACTCTAAAATGGGGGTCTTTGTGGAGATATATTATGCATTAATCTTTCAGATTTAAAACAAAACACCACCACCAAAATAGATTAACTCAGAAATCTATATTTTGTGTTACCTTTTACATTTTTAAAAATATTCTATTGAGTAATCATTTTAGACACCATATTGTTCCATTTGTTATAACCGTTTATCATACAACTTTCAAAGATTTATATGTTTGTTCACCAAATGTCTACAAAAACATTGCTACTGGGTGTTAATTTTTATACCCTATAAAATTATAATGCAGAAGTTCATGCAAAATGTACATTCTCACTTATCGTATCCAACTTTATGACAGATGAAGTGATAGGTTGTCATTGTAGTACATAATGATTTCTCTAAAATATTCACAAATGGAAATAAAAACTATAACAACGCAATAAATGAAAAAAATATTGTTTTCTGTTAGTTTGTTGTTATTAAATTGTTCCATAAACTAAACCACTGGTTTTCAAACCTGCCCTCCTCCCTAACAGGCCACATTTTGAGGATATCTGACCTGGAGCACAGGTGAAATCAGATGATTAGTAAAAGTGGTTATTTTACCTGTTCTCATCCAAGGTAATCCTTAAAATCTGACCTGTTAGAGAGGCTTGTGGACAAGTTTGAAAACCAGTGCACTAAACTGACACTAGTAGTATAGGAAAGTAAATCAGCATTGAAATATTTATTTGCTATTTATTTAGCCTGCTTTTTCTGTAAAATACCTCTGAATATTGTTTTAATCCTGCTCCCTCCAGAAAGGGGGCCGCACATTCATCATATTTAGTATAGTGACATTTATCTGAGCCTGAAATATTCTACACAGTGATAGCTTAGATCACAACACAAATTCATTTACATCACCCTCTAACTGGTTGGTTATAGCAAAGGAAAATAGGAATATGGATTTGACCAGGCTTTTCAACTGGTGTATCCCTAAACTCATCTTGATTTGTTAAACCCTGTATAGTGTGTGTTTGCCTATTGTCTCACTATGTCTTTAATACAAATAATAAAGTCTTGTCTGTTTGGGAATTTTCAAGCATAGTTGAATCTATAAAATCATGTGTCCCTGACATTAGTTCAGTCGGGTCTGATATGCTGAAGATTTAATGTACTCTATTACTAAATATAATTACCTCTCACATCGCCCATTTACACAATGCAAGGTCATACAAGATACCTATGAGAACATGCGCAAAATCACTTTCCATTTAATGTCAAAATGGCCAGTTTGGGAGATTAATCATTTGAGTCAAATTAAATATTATTTATCATTTGTGTTATCACTTAAGTATAGTATTGAATATTTTCTTGCCTGATTAGTCAGTGGAGCAGATTATAGCAATAAGCCTTTTAGAAAATGTAGATATCTTAGTATTTTATGTTATTTGCTTAGTTTTAATACTGACGCAGCTAGAACACTTGTTAACATTTTTATTAAGCCTACTAAGAATAAGGCAGCTTTAATTAATTAAAACTGGGCAGCTCATTGATCTACTGTCATTTAGTGCATCAGCCCCAATCTCAATCATGCCTTATATCTTATTAGTGTTTGTCTGCTGAAGGTGATTGAGGGTCTGTATACAAGTAGTGTCTGTTCTTTTGCAGAGTGAGCATTCACACAAGAAAAGATAAACATTTAAGCACTTGTATGCACTTTCATAGGTCAACATATGTACTGTGTGTAAAGATGTGTTTATGGATAGGCTGGCAAGATCCAATCCTGGGGCAGCATTGCATGAAGTGTGTTAAAGGGAAATTATACTCCAGAATTTTTATTGTTTAAAAGGATAGATAATCCATTTATGACTCATTCCCCATTTTTGCATAACCAACATGGTTATATTAATATACTTTTTTACCTGTGTGATTATTTGGTATCTAAGCCTCTGCAGACTGCCCCTTATCTCAGTTCTTTTGACAGACTTGCATTTTAGCCAATCAGTGCCCTTTCATAAGTAACTAAACGGGAGTGAGACCAATGTTACCTATATGGCACATATGCTCTAGCACTGAGATAAGAGGTGGCCTTCAAGGGCTTAGAAATTAGCATATGAGCCTACCTGGGCTTAGCTTTCAACAAAGAGAACAAAGCAAAAGCAAAATAGAACAAAGCAAATACCAAGAGAACAAAGCAAATTTGATGATAAAAGCAAACTGGAAAGTTGTTTAAAATCGCATGCTCTGTCTGAATCATGAAAGAGTAATGTGACTAGACTGTCCCTTTAAATTTTAAGTACTCACAGACAGTACTCCATTGCACACTGTACATTAATGCTCTGTTGCACTAACTATAGGTTTTTTTATGTATACTGTACATTAATGTTCCATTGCACACTTCAGACTGCTTACCTCTTGACAATGTATACAAGGTCAGCCTGAAGATTACAAACTTTAACCATTTAGCTTAAAGGGACCTACTCTTTCTCCTCACAAACAGTTTATAAAATTAATTTCGGTCATGTTCTATCATTTCAAATTTCCATAAAAACAGTCTTTGTTTTATTACATTTTTTAAGTAAATGTGTTTATTCTCCTGTTTTGCTTCAGACAATAAATACAATTAAAAGATCAAGGCAACATGTGTTGTTTATGCAGTAATAATAATATATTCTCATCTGTAAGAAAAAATATGTCAACAAATTCCAGGCCCAGGGCAGCAACCTCAAAGGGTCAGCAGATCATTATCTGTAACTAATTATTTTTACTATGGTTACATTACAAGTGGAGCACAAAAATATCAGCCCAGTTGTATGTTAAATTCACTCCTGCTAATCAATAATGCTTCTACTTTTTGCACTCTTAAACGGCCATTATACACTCATTTTTTCTTTGCATAAATGTTTTGTAGATGATCTATTTATATAGCCCATAATGTTTTTTTTTAGATAAATGTATAGTTTTGCTTATTTTTAAATAACATTGCTCTGATTTTCAGACTCCTAACCTAGCCCCAAAGTTTTATTTGAATACCTTCTCCAGCTTGCTCCTGTTTGTGTAAAGGGTCTTTTCATATGCAAAAGAAGGGGGAGGGGGGGAGTGTCTTATTTCCCACTTGCAGTGGGCTTTCCAACTGCCTTTTCAACAGAGCTAAACTGAAAGTTTCTAAGTACGTTTTTAAACCATTTTATACTGGATTTTTATATCAGTATCTGTGCATCTTATTCTTTATAGTAGTGTCTATTACATGCAGTTATATGAAAATGAGTGTATACTGTCCCTTTAAATTTCATTGTTCGAGTGGTAGTCTAGGGCACACTAGTGCACAAGTGCTATCACACATGCAGATGGTAAATACCTCATACAGGGGCATTGCTAAGTAGTGAAAAGACTAGGGGATAAAGCCCAAGGGTATATTTGATGTCCCCAAACTTATTGGCATGAACCCCTCCCAAAACCCCACTCTCAACTATGCCCTTTGCCCAACCCATCACATATCCTATGAATTGCACAGACACACACAGAGGTACTGGGGAGGATATATACAGAAGTAATGATCAGTAGACGCACACATGGAGATACTGAGAAGGACACACACTGAAGTAATAGGCAGGATAGACACACATACACACAGCGGTACTGAGCAGGACACACACTGAAGTAATAAGCAGCATATTCATACATACACACACACACATACAGACAGTGGTACTGAGCAGGACACACTGAAGTAATAAGCAGCATATACATACACACACACACATACACACAGCGGTACTGAGCAGGACACACACTGAAATAATAAGCAGCATATACATACATACACACACACACATACACACAGCGGTACTGAGCAGGACACACACTGAAGTAATAAGCAGCATATACATACATACACACACACACACATACAGACAGTGATACTGAGCAGGACACACACTGAAGTAATAAGCAGCATATACATACATACACACACACACACATACAGACAGTGGTACTGAGCAGCAGGGCCGCCATCAGGGGGTGACAGGGGTGACTCCTGTCAGGGGCCCAATGGGCTAGGGGGGCCCCATGAGGCAAGAACTAAAAAAAAAAAAAAAAAAAAAAAATTTTTTTTTTTTTTTTTTTTTTTTTTACATTTTTGGCAGCCACCAGTGGGTACTACAGCAGAGTGCTAATTGAGCATGGGAAATGTTATTACAAGGAGTAAAGTATTAGCATTTGAGAGGATTTCTGAGTGTGCACTAAACCACTATGCACAGCGTGAGACAGACTTGACACTTTGTTTGTACAGTGTGTGCCTTAGTCAGACGGCTAATCACTTTCATTTGCAGAGGAGGTAAGAAAGTTTTTTATTTCTTTGTGCAATTTAAGATTGTAACTCCAGTGTGGTAGTAGTTGTATGGTGGGGCCAGGGGTCCATAAAAACACATTTTTTTAGCAGCAGTGTATTTATGATTATTTGACAATGCTGTAGAAATTCTATATTTAAAACCATGCAGAAATGTTTCCTCCTCAATACACAAATTATATATATTACATTCCAGTTTACTGCCCCTTTATGCAAGGACTTTCCAGATAATAGGAGGCATTTTAAGATTTTTACATCTGCATAACATGTTATACTCTCAGACTAAGATTGCTCAGTATTGGAAATGAGACAGGTTAACTTAAAACTGTTCAGTTTACACTACAGCTGACTTAATTTTGAAATGCATACCAACAAGCTTAAATCCTGCATTTAACCAGATCTAATGGTATGAGTACCACAGCTTATGGTTCCACCAAGACCATATAGAGTACAGCATTTTCAAAATCCACAAGTACAGCTGACAGATGGGAACATTTGTACACTATATTTGAAGTGGTGCTCTTGGTTGGGGAAAATGGGGAAAATATCAAACATATGTCAACCTTTTAAAAGTACTTTTCTTTATCTAGCCATCTACCCAGATCATTAATGTACAATTTTGAATTCACAGAATTATTTTTGTTTGCACATTTACAAATATGATTCTTTAAAAGTGATCTCTTAATTTCTGCATTTTTATTTATCATGCATGTCACACACTGTTGATTTAGGGGATGCAAGGTGCATAAATGTTTCCTCCTGTGAGTGTTTCTGTCGGTGTCTGTGTTTATGTATTTGTGCTTTGGTTTGTGTCTCTATGAGTGTGTATGTATTTTTTCTGTTGGTATCTCTTTGAGGGTGGGTGTGTATGTCTTTGTGCATTTTCTGTGGATGTCTGTAAGGGTGTGTGCATATGTCTTTGAGCTTTTTCTATGGGTGTCTCTGTGAGGGTGGGCGTGTGTTTGTCTTTGTGTATTTTCTCTGGATGCATCTGTGAGGGTGGGTGTGTATGTCTGTGTTTTATGTGGATGTCTCTGTGAGGGTGTGTATTTTCTGTGGTTGTCTCTGTGAGGGTGTGTGTATGTCTTTGTGTGTTTTCTGTGGATGTCTCAGTGAGGGTGTGTGTATGTATGTCTTTCTGTGTTTTCTGTTGGTGTCTCTCTGTGTGTGTGTGTGTGTGTGTATGTCTTTGAGTGTTTTCTGAGGCTGTCTCTGTTGGTGTTTCCTTGGGTGTATGTGCAAATTTGAGTTTGTGTGTGTGTGTCCATGGTCTGTTCCTTTTTAGGAAATTTTGACCTTACTACTGATTATTCACATCTTTCTACAGACTTTGAGACTAATGAGACCTTTCCGGAAGTCACCAATCTACCATTTAACCTTTAAATTATTGTTTAGGCAGTTCAGGGCCCTTCCTTTCAGCGACTGCATGCTGTTGTCATCATTTAGTTTGCATCTTCCTTTACAAAAAGATAATCAGAACTCCATATTTTGTTTTCTAAATCTCCTTTTTTTTACAAAACTGTAGTCTACCTCATTACTTGTCAGGTCAATGTAAACAAGTGCTGAGTGTCTGTTTGGGTGTCTGTGTCTGAGTGTGTTTCTTTGTGTGTCTGCTAGAGTGTCTATATGTGAATCCTTATGTGTGAGTGTGTCGGTGTGTTTCAGTGTATGTTACTAACTTTACAACATTTACAAGTTTAAATAGACACTTAAGAATAAAGTGCATATACGTTTTAGTCACTTGGTCAAAAATTGCACATGTCAAGGGGGGGGGGGGGGGCCCTGATCAATGGTTAAGTCAGGGGCCCCAAAATTTCTAGTGGTGGCCCTGCTGAGCAGGACACACACTGAAGTAATAAGCAGCATATACATACATACACACACACACATACACACAGCGGTACTGAGCAGGACACACACTGAAGTAATAAGCAGCATATACATACATACACACACACACATACAGACAGTGGTACTGAGCAGGACACACACTGAAGTAATAAGCAGCATATACATACATACACACACACACACATACACACAGCGGTACTGAGCAGGACACACACTGAAGTAATAAGCAGCATATACATACATACACACACACACACATACACACAGCGGTACTGA